>NC_038246.2:2658248-2942256 GCF_000004515.6 Glycine max | reverse complement strand
AATCAATATCATATCGCCAGAGTAAGTATAGATCCTTAACATTAGGAACTAACGTAACTAATATTAGTTGTTAATTTCAAGGATTAGAAATTCTTTTTAATAATTTTAGAAACTGAGATGACTAATTATTATAATTTCAATTTATTCATGAAAAAGAACGCTCAAATTACGATCAGTGTGGAATGAAACGTTGATTTCGTCATAAGGACCATGTCACATGTATTTTGATCCTTTCACGTTTGTTTACACTTTTTCCAGTTAACTTCTCTAGAACGTGACTCAAATCTAATTTACTCCTTCAGCCGTTTAATGCACTTCATCTTTAAGAAAATTGAATAAAACTGTTTGTTAAGGTAGCAATGTGTAGAATAGAAGAAAACAAAATAGATCAAACTATTCATCGCATATAAAAGTAGTCTTACTCGTACACTTGTCATCAAGTATCTACAACAATCTTCATAGAATGAAAATGACTTGTATAATGCAAAAGAACATAAACGCAAATATTATTTTTTATACCTTTTTTTTACAAGCTTTTTTTTTTTTTACTTTAACCGTTTCAAAATAATTAAGTACTTTAGTTAATTCGGCTCTTGCTATTTACATTCCATTTTTGTTAAGTACACCCCTGTACCACATTTCTACCTTCCTATTATCTATTATACCATTTTTCCTTAAAGATGTATACCCCTTTTGCTTTTTGGAAATATGTTTCCATAATTAAATATATCTATTTCAAAAATATATCTCCGGAACTATAATTTATAATTCTGAAGATACACTTGTGAATGGTATACGTTATTCCAAAAAGACATTTATGGTAATAACAAATCACACCTCAATCAAAGTACTTAAGAGCCATTGAGTTTTGAAGCCTAAGTCGTTGATGTAGACTTGGATTAAAAAATGAATGAACAACACCATTAAAGGGAAAAAAAACTATCATCAAAAGCTTTATTTTACAATTAAGGTGTATAATAGATGAAGTTAGTCATGAACATCCTAGAAACATAGTGTCACATAAAGGAAAATAGAAAATATTGTATGCTATTGATGAAACACATTATTATAAAATGAATATATGGTGAAAATGGTTTAAACTTAGGATTTAAAGAATAATAAAGATAGAATGAAAAATAAGATTTCATATAGGATTTAAAGAACTCCAATGATAGAATAAAAATAAGACTAATAAACATGAGTACAAGATAAATATTTATCTTGTCAATGATTTTAATTCCTAAATGATATTTTATTAAAAAAAATACTTATTCCAGAAGTATATATATGGAACTATAATTTATAGTTCCAAAGCTATATTCTGGAATAGGTATATTTAATTCTGAAAATACATTTCTAGAAAGTAAAAGGGGTGTACATCTTCAAGGGAAAAGGGTTTAATGGATAATTGGGAAGTAGAAAGGGGTACAAGTGTGTAATTAGCAAAAAGGGGGTGTAAATAACAAGAGTCTTAGTGTTTTTTTTTAAAATACATGTATCCCATTGGTGGCCAATCGGGTTAGGTAGGACAAGCTGGTGGTTAGCCTGTCATACATATATAAAAATATTAATAGATGTTTAGATTTTAAGTTGTCACTTTTTTTTTAAAATTTATAGTATTATTTAAAAATTAAAATACATATTTATTATTTTATATTATTTTATAAATTCAATTTCTCTAATACTAATAAAAAAATTTATATTAAAATCAAATTTAAGATAAATAGATAATATACTTTATGTTCTTTGATTAAATTTATGCATTTAAATTAATTTTATGAAATAAGATTATTCTTTTTTCTTTATTTATTTTTTCATTTCTGACGGACTAACCCATCAATCCACCTAAGCATACTAACTGACTAAGCATACTAACTGACTTTGAGACCCCTAATTGGTAGCCAAATAACAAGTCTCTATACCTATTTGTTAGAACAAAAAAATATTAATACTCTAGCTTTTAAGATTATGGTGAGATGATGGTGTTGAAAAGGTTGTCCTCTTCCATACGTTGCCCATCCCACGTGCTCGCACATTCGATGTAACGGATATTAAGTTGACAAGACAAATGCGAACCAATGCCTATGTACTAATTTGTTTGTTTTTTTCAGCCATTGCCTATGTCCTAGTTGAAAAATTAAAAGAGAATTTTTTTAAAATTATAATTAATTCCTTAATCAGTTTGCTAAATGCCCCCGATTAACAAGACCCGTACATGTTTGGCTTCTTTGCGCTGACAGAAAAAGGTTGGTCTTTTGTAGGTAAACAATGGATGCTAAAAAAAGGGTAGAACAAAAGAATACTGTTGAGGCATATAACAGAATAGAATAAGCATATAACAGAAGCAGAAAGCATACTTAACACAACTAGAGTTAAGCATAAAGGGCAACGAGGCTCATTCTCTCGAAAACTGTTGAGCCAGGCTCAACAGATCCGTCTTAAAGAAATTTTTAATTGGTGAAACACACACACTCTTCTATCAAATTCACAAGAATAATTTTTAAAAGCTTGTAACATGTAAATACTACATTCCCAAATTCACATTACCATGAGTGAAATTTCTGCTGGTGGATCTGGAATCTGTAACTGAATTCCCACAAGGGTATCCTTCTCAGAAAAACCTTGATAACTTCAGAAGAAGTCTTAATTATAAACCATGAGCAGGAATAAGCATGTAAACATCAAGTACACAAAAAATATTTCCACATATGGTCCAAAATTTGCCAGCTGAGTAAGCCAGAAAAAAAGAAGTTCCAATGTTGACATTTTTCATACTTAGATTGATGATAGATTAAATATAGTTCAACTTATATCATCCATCAACATCAAATTCAATTATTAATCAACTTAAGTACATAATTAAGGTCATTTACGATGACCTGAACATATTTTAAAACAGATTACAACTAACAAAGTACACTACTGTAAAAACAAAGTGCACTAAGAACAATATTATGTTAGCCACTTAACCTACAAGACAGAGTATTTCTAACATGGTTTACAATATCATTGAGATGCTACACATAAATATGATCTGACAATCAACTTTTGGATAGGGATGCTTCAAGCTTTTCTTTCAACTGTATAGCAGCAGCCTCCCCTCCCTCAGTTCTTATGGAGAATGTATGAATTATTTTATCATCTGCAGTTGAAACATTAGAGTCTTGAGCCACAATTTGATGCTCCCTGAACGTTTTAACAACATTCGAAACAGGGTGAATATCTAAGGGGCATCTCACTGTCACAACTGTGTCATCCTCTCTTTCCTGAAAATCCATATCTGGCAATGACAATTTTTGGTCCTTATTGTTACCCATGTTCTTCTCAGCTTCCAACACCTTGATCTTCATCTGCAGATCAGTGATAAAGGTAATGGCATCACCAAGCAAAGATGCCTTGTCCATTTTAGATATATTAGGGACAACAGCTCTCAAGGCATAAAACCTCTGATTAAGCTTCTCACGTCTTTGTCTCTCAGCTTCAACATGGTTCAGCGGCTCCTCTCTCCCATTGGCAGGTTTCCTACCTCTTTTTTTGGGCTTCCGCTCATCTGCATGAATTGATGATGAGTCTTCATTACCGAGATCTAGACAAGGAACCCTTGCTTGAGCATTAAAATTCCCAGCCATCATTTGATTCAATTGAGGAAACAATGTTCCTTCATTACCGTCACCTAAAGTCCCATTGGAAGAATTTCCATAAGCATGGTTCACCCCTAGTGCTTGAACTTCATAGGAGTCTGAAGTGAAACCCGGATCATCTTCCACCTTTGGGGAGAAACTAATAGTTATAGACTGAGATTTTGTATCCCCCAGGCTTAACTCATGCCCAAAAATCTTTGGAAACACCTTTGCCTGTCCAGGACTGGATTCCCCAAATGCTGTCCTGACCATTTCCACAACACCCTGCTCTTCAGGCACCATTTCAAACGAACCAAGCTCCACCACTCCAGACTTCAGAGGAACGAAAACAACAGTGTGAAGACCAGCCAATTTCCCCAGAAACGATCTAGATTCTAATTGGTTCAAACAACCAGCAGCATCAGAAGCCCAAATAAATTTACCGGACTTGAACGAACTGCCAGGGCCACACAGCGAATCAAAACCAAATATATAGCACATCGAGGATAAGTAAAACATGAGCAACTCCGAAACCCTGTCCAATCTCACATGATTAGCATCTTTCAACAGAGACCCACCAAAGCAAGCATCAAGCTTCTGCAGTACCTTCTTTCTCACCTCCTGTTCATCCTCCTTCCCAACTCCATTCCTCTCCCCTTTGGGATCACTGCAATGCCCATCACCCCAAACCAAGGCTGAACCACCAGATTTCAAGCCAGCAACCTGCCAAAACACAGCATAATTCCACTTGGAACCCTCAACAAGCTGGCACAACCGCTGCCGGAGAGCCGGGTCAGCACCAGCCGACGGCGCAACGACACGGGAAAACACATTATTGGAAAGTGCTGAAATAAAGAACGCAACAGCCTCTGCACCCAACACAGACTCCAACACACCCTTGTCATCTTCGCTCACACAAAACTTCTCACCCACCATCTTTCTTCCACAGTTAAAATCTCATAAACCTCAAGATCAAAAAATTTTCCAAACCCGTTTCACAGAGATCTCAACTGAGCCAAAATTCCCAAAAACTGCATAAGTAACCCTAGAATCAAACCCTTGAAAACATCCAACTAAAACCCACAAGATGTGAAATTGGTGACATCGGTGTTCCTAATCACAGATAATGGATGAAAATCAAAAGGAATCTAACTTAGTGTTGAGCTCCAACATAGTGGGTCGAAACCCCAATGAAAAACGTTGGAGGAAGGGGAACAAACAGATTCAGCGTAAAAACAAAAAGAGCAAAATTACCTGAAGGGTATTGTGATTTGGCGTGGTGTATGATGAATACGAAGAATAAGAAAGCTTTGAACAGACATGAGATTTTATAAAACCTGAGAAAGAGGTTCCGTATCAGATCTGGAATGTTAATGTTATCAAGCCTATTTGTTCTTCCTCTCTTTTTTTTTTTCTTTTTAGGTTTCTTTTTTCTTAAAATTTAAAATAATATTTCGTGGTTATTGGTTAATATATACCGTGGCACTAATATATCCTCTGAAGTCTTAATTGGATATTGGACCATAAATATCCTTGACTCAATATTTTATAAATTTTAACAACTTTACAGTGGGCCATAATTATCTATAGAATTTATTTTTATACATTATTAAATTTTTATAATATTAATGAAGAAAAAATACTTTATTTATACATATGGATATTTATTTAAAGTAATTATCAGAAAATTTATTTATTTTTAATTATTTATATTAAATGATAATGTAAAATACTTTTAAGCATTAGTATATTTTAATTGATTTTCTTATCTTCAATAATATGGAAGTTTTACCATAATCCTTAAAATTTATAGTTATTAATAATGTTAATTTTAAATATGAGATACCTTAATTCCTACAAAAATTAATGGGATCAGTTTTTAATTTATAATTATTAAGAAAACTCTTTTCCATACCTTAATAATGTTAGGACTAAAAACTAAAAAAGGGTTCATAGAATAATGTTTTCTGTCTTTTTTCAAATTATTTTTTTAAGAAATTCTATAGAATTTTAATTTTTAAAGAATAGTATTTATGTTACTTTAATTATTATTTTTTATTTATTATCAAATTATTAATTTATTTTTCCTTCCAATAATTATTTAATATAAATGGAGACTTTAAAAATAAAAACAATGCAAGTAATGTTATTTCGTGATTAAGTGAATATTTGTTAAAAAATAATATTAAACATATTTTATCATGTTTTGTTGAATAATAATAATAATAATAATAATAATAATAATAATAATAGCAAATTAAAATAATACTCTCTAAAATATTGTGTAATTACACAACTGTCTATTTTTCTAACCATTACATTTATCTCCATTATAAGAATATTAATGTAATATTTTTAAACCTGAAAGAGAGTTAGTGTAGAAAAATAAAAAATGATGGATTATGCGGAATTTAATAAAAACTTGGAAAATATTGTTATAATTTGACCTCATAATAATAATAAATTTAAAAAGTAATATTTGTTATAATATTATTTGACATTTTAAAGTAATTTTAAGAAAATTACAAATTACAATAATTATTATGATAAAATTGTAGGTTATATTTTTTTTAAGAATCTTTAATATACTTTTTTTGTGTGATTTAACTAATAATATATGGATTTGGCAATGATGGAATGTCTTTGCTAAGTCAATAATTAATTTAAGTTCAGTAAGACAATAATCGTAGTAGCAAATGGTAACGATTGTCTAATGATAAAAAAAAATTGTAAACTCTAACAGTGTATTCGATAAGAGCATGAAAAAAAAAACTAATAAAAGCCAAGTTTATTGTTACGTTTTTGTTGTTGTGTAATTTCTATAATTTATTTGATAAACTTTTGTTTCAATTTTTAACATGAAATTAAATAAATATTTTTTAAAATTTGGTATTATACTGTAAAGGTTATCTTTTCTTATTATAATCACTCATATTATCAAAATTAATATTAAAATATTACACAGATTATTAAAATAAAATTTAACTTTCCTTAAATAATAACATAAAATATATTAATAATCAAGTAGTTAAGTTGTAGACATCTTTTCCCTGAGTTTGTATGTTCCTTTTATTTTGAACGAGGATAGAAAGGCTAACAAAGCCCAAACTACAGGTTCAAAAAGCCTAAAGCTGTGTAGGGGAATTGATATTGGCCCCAACCTTGTTGCTACGTGTCCCTACAATAATGAGAAAAAGACCTTTTTACCCTTCTTTCTTCCCTTCACCTTCTTCTCTCCCAACCTATCACCTCCATGCACAATAATCATCACCAACAACCACCTTCGTGACCTCCTCACCGCTAGGGATGACATAAGAATTTGTGTATGTGGATATTTGTAGATAAAATTCACAATGGATATAAAATGGGGAGTGTAAACGGATATCTGCTACCGACAAATACGAGTATTTCAACTATCAGTTAGTTAAGGTAGATATGGTAGTACTTACACTGTGGATACCCACTATCCATAAAATTATGAAAATAACCTTATATATATCAATTGAAGAGTTTGAAGAGTAATATATCAATTGAAGAGTTTGAAGAGTAAAATGTCAATTGAAGAATAGAAGTTCAAGTTGAAGTTGTTTTTATTATTATTTAGACTTAAGGAACTCAACTAATGTTTTTTTATTGGACTTATGTTTTAGATAGACTATTTTTATTTTAACTAATGTTTTAAAGAGACAAATGTTATTTGAATTTATGCTTTGGAGTTGTGCAATGAACATGTTTTGAAGAGTCTAATTCTCCTCAAGTTGTTGAGCATTATATATTTTTCTTTGTTTTGATAAATAAAATGATTTTCTTTTTATTTTTTTAACATTCATGGTTGAGAGTCCTACCTCGGGTGATTAACGAATGCTTATATAGTTGGGTAGACCACCCCCTTATGAACCAGTTTTTAAGGGGATCTTTCGGATGTCTTTGCTCCACTTTAACATGGTATCAGAGCTAGGTTCTGTCCGGTGGTGTGGTGTATAGTGCCGCTAGCCCTCGTTTTGTGGTGACGCCCCCTGACTCAAGGGGGCGTGTTGAAAGTCTCACATCGGGTGGTTAACGAATATGATAAGTGGATGCCTTTGCTCCACTTTAACATTCATGGATATCTATGGGTAGCAGTTAGGCATTACTTGTGCCCTTGCCATTCCTACTCATCGCGCACACCCTACCCTGACTAGATCTAAATCCAAATCTTAACTCTAGCCTAGTGACCACCGCAAAACCACCCCTGCACCACTGTGGATGAATATATATACTACTTCAAAGGCAAACACTCACTTCAAGTTAATTTGTGAATGCATTTTTGTTACGTACTCATTGAACAACCCCAAGCCTGGCCAAAAAGCATGACCACCATTCCTCACATGTTTGCTTTGAAAGTGCAAAATTGTATAATTGTCAAAGCAAATTGAGAAGATTCTGTGTGGATTCATATCGTCTCTATTGACACGAGTGTAGACAATGTTGTATAATATACTGTATGAAAGTTTATTTGTGCCTAAGAATAAAGGAAGAACTAAAAACACTTATGTTTATATGCTTACCATCTTCATCTTAATGCAATTCTCCGTACCTCATGCAATCGGTGAGCTATGTCTTGAATAAATTGATTTCCATCATTGCCATTTTGAAGAGAATTTGTTAGGTGCTCCAGAAGATCATGATCAAATTCAAGTGCTTCCAACCGGTCATTAAGGTCTGATATTTGATTTTCTAGAATAACCAACTCAACTTCTCTTCTCGGCGTGGAGATTTGTGGTTCAGGAGATTTGGAATGATTGTTTTCGGCACTAAGAGAACAAGCATCATCATCTTCAGCTGATCCATCTTTATCAATATGATTTCCATTCAATGTATTAATGCTTTTTTTGTGGACAATTCAGTCTCTTCATGACCATCTAATTGAGGCCCTTCACCATTTGAAGCTCCTTGTTGATTCGATTTACTGACTTCAAGTTTCTCGGATCTATCATTAGGCGCATGCAAAGAAATTTGATGAACATTCTCTTCCAAGTTTTTCAAACATTGAGAAATGTATTCCTTTTCCTCTTCAAATTCCAAAAATGCGGTTTCACCAGTCACATCTCCATCACCAACTTTGGAAACCTCAGCATTCTTTGAACTACTTACGGTATTTATGATGTTATGCACAACAGTGTTTTGTGTAGTGACGTTTTCTCCTTTCAAATCCCAACTTTCCTTATGCATATTATGGATCATAGGCTCCTCATCTGCCATGTTTGATCTATAAAATTCCAGCTCAGCTTCCAAATCTTGTATCTCTTTTTCCTTTTCTGTGAGTAGACCATTCACTTTCTCCAATTCATCATTATCATATTCTGCTTGCTCCTCCATCATTCTTAAATATTGAAGAGCCTCCATCTGCAGTGCTGCCTTCTCCTCCTGTAACCTTGTGATCATAGACATTGCTTCATTTGTAGCAACAGCATAAGCGTTTCTTTCTTCCTCCAGTTCCTTCTGTAAAGAATGCATGCATTTCTTGTAATACTCAATTTGCCTCCTCAGTCTATCATCATTAGACTCTCCTTCAATTTCAGAAATATTGCTTTCATCCAGAGAATCAAGACCAGATTCCACTGAGGATGACTTTCGAAATACCTGAACTTTGTTTAAACTAGAAGCCTCGACATCTGCCTTAGGTGAGTGAACATGATTTACAGGAACATTTGATGATGTATTAGACCCATTAGGAGAAGATTTGTCTGATGGTGATTGCTCCTGTTCTTCCTTGACATTATTAACTTCCTCAGTAGTTGGCTTCTCTTTGATAAAACCAGTTTGTTCTCTTTCCTTAGTGGTTACAGAGGACTTATTCATGTTACTTGAATTCTCTTCTTTAGGATTTATAGGAGCAGAGTCACATACCACCGGATGAGTGTCTGTTGATGCTGTTTCCTCTGTACCAATCTTCTGTAAAACTTCTTCATTCTTCTCAGATACCATTCCAGTATCTCTTGCTTGTGCAACATCTGCAGCTGGAAATATTTCATAAAGAAAATGTTATACAAATATTTTGAAGAACAATAGTGGAAAATGGAAATAAAGGGAGAGAGAAATGTTACATTTTTCCGATGATGCTCCAGCATGTACATATGTGCCATTCAAAGTCATAAACTCAGATAGGGGACCAGGAAGAGAATCCTTAGAATGAGAAGTAATCTTACTGTCTTCAAATTCTGATTCTCTATGAGGAACATTCTTAACAATAGGAGGTGGTGAAACCTCCTCTATTGAAATGAGCTCAGCTGGATCAGAACTGAATGACTCTTGATTTGCTTGTTGCAAATTATTTTCTACTGCACAATTGGCATTCACATCTTGTTGTTTGCTGACATTAGGCTCCCCACATTGATCTGAAGGCAAAGGCATGGATTTGGCAGAACTATCAATCGGCTCTTTCGGATTCAAATCACATGGAATACATTTTGAGGAAGGTGCAGATGTAACAGCAATAGGGTCATTGCTGGCTTCAATGTTCTCATGATACACGCTACTAACATCATCATCATCATCAGAAAATGGAAATTCGGACTCAGAATTGGAATTAAGTCTCAGCTCAGTGTACCCAACATGAGATAGTGGCCGGAAACTGCTTTTTCCCTCTGATCCAGGAAATTTATCCCTCATTTTCTTCAAGTTATCCTGGTGATTT
Source organism: Glycine max (assembly GCF_000004515.6). Taxonomy (NCBI): domain Eukaryota; kingdom Viridiplantae; phylum Streptophyta; class Magnoliopsida; order Fabales; family Fabaceae; genus Glycine; species Glycine max. Next base: position 2,931,960 of record NC_038246.2, on the reverse strand, counting down.
AAACGGCGTTGCGTTGGTGCACATGGCAAAGGAATATATGGCTTAAGAACAGCTCTCCCATGTGATTTTAGATGGATAGATCTTGGGGAGTTCTGATCTGACTTCCAAAGCTTACCACAACAAGTACATTGTCTTGTACATAGTCTTGCACCCTTAGAGCCAAAAAACAAATCTTTGCTTAGTGATGGACTTTTGAAACCAGAACCACCAAGAACCAGCCCAAATTTCCCCACCAACAATCTTTGAGTTTTTGCATTGCACTTGGTCTTTGCAGTGACTGACAAAAGACAATCATCACACATCCTATGCCCATCTGCTAGCTTACCATGAATATGACACAAAATCAGAGATGATATTTCTGATTTGTGATTGCTGCAAAATAGGTTCTCATAGAACTCTGGCCTTTCACGGCGTAAGATATGATCAAGCCTAGAACACAACAAGCAAGGCATTTGCAGTTGGCAATAGCTCGCAAACTTGGTGAGCATATATGATAGCAAGGCATCGAGTAGCAGCAGAAATATCAAAAGCCACTCACAAGCTGCAGATGTAAGAAGAGAAACGAACCCCTTCATCGTCCTTGCTTTGACAAATGATATTCACTTTCCACCTGATGCCATCTCCAGCACAGTTGCTCTTACAAATCCACAACATCCATGACATGACAAGGAAAGTCATCAATCAAATCATAGCCACCCAACTCAAAGCCCAAAATTGCATCACCAAGTTAGATGGTGAGCTAAGGCTAGAAGGCTGCGATATTAGCAACAAACAACCACCATTAGACTCAAATTAATGATTAAAACTCAAGCTAAACACATTTCATTTAATTTTGTTAGTTTAACATCACAGCTATCCTCGACCAAAAACAATCCTACTCTAGCCAAATAAGATCACATGAGCAGTAAAAAAAATATTTTCAAATATTTATCGCAGTTACATATTGAAAGCTCGAATTCAAGACTAATGATTAAATCATAACAACCGTACGTGAGTTGATCCATGCGCTAGGTGATGGATTGCATTTAATTGACGCACCATTTTAACAATGTCCAACCACAACCACAACAAACATCAAACAAATTGAGCAAAGCCATAAATATATCCTCAACTCCTTAGGTAACGGCAAAAAATAATTATTTAAATAAATAAAAAGGAATAGATTTTCGTTTTGCAGAGTAATTGATGAAAATGAAACATACACTCCCTCGCCCAACCGACCTACACTAATAATTGTCGAGTAACCGTAAACATAAACAGAAAGTGAATTGAAACCAACCCAACCGTAACACATTACGCCTTAGATTATCAACTACCAACTGCATGTTTAGTTACGAGAATTAAATCAAATAAATTCGAGGGACATAAATTTCGAATAAATAAATAAATTAAAATGGTCATGGGTAATTCAGAAAAATTGCATGATTTATTTATTTATTTATTTTCATTCATATTTTTTTATTTGGAAAATGTGGGTACCTGCACCCTGCGAGACAGAAAGACAGAGGATGAGGTATAGAGGCAATTTCTGATCAAAGATGGCAAAAAATTTGTCTTTCTTTCTTTCCTTCCAAAAACGGAATAAAGAAAATTATCAATTAAAAAAAATAAATAGTAACGAAAGTTTAGAAGATTAAAGAAAAATAAGGCGCAGAATTACGTGTAGGTCCCTCTCCGTTTGATCCAGTGACCGTTGAAATCAACGGCCTTTGATTTGTTTGCTAGCAGTAGCCAATGCACCTGAAAAATATTTTTAATTTGTTAAAATATTTTTATTTAAAAATAATTTTAATTTCTGAAAATTTGTTATATGAATGAATGAGTGAGTTTAATTTGAATGTATTATTTGTGTGAGAAAAATACAATTCATGTAATGTAGTACAAATTAGTTAAAGCATTTGATAATTCATTTGTTTGTTGTACTATTAATAATGAAACAAAAAAATATTATATATATATATATATATATATATTAAATTTAAATAATTAATACATAATAACGATTATAAATATAAAAAGTGTATATAAGTTTTGCTGTTTTGGTTCATGGCTATGCCGACTGCTCAACACGTTGCTTTTGCACAGATGCAACAATGGATGAAAGGTTGTGCTGTCAATCATTTTCTAAAATAAAAAATTATTCTGTTAATGAGTTTCTACAAATTTTAATATGTTGAAACAATGGACCGTATCTTTTCCTATATATTCTTCTTTATATCTTTCCAAGCAAACAAATACTGTGAAAGAGAATAAGTTGCATGCTTGGAAAGTAACTAATTGCATGCATGAAGGGACGGGTGTTCAATGCTTGATTGAATTTAGTGTTGATTATTCTCTGGTTGGTAGACTTTGATCATCAAATCACCCAACTCAACTTGAAATTTCATAATTAGTTCGAATCATTTTGGGTAAGACTCGATTAATCCAACCAATTATTAATTTGGTTTTCAAAAAAATTAAAATTGGTCCGAGTCAATTTCTGTATGCCACTTGTAATAAACACTACTTAAATTTATCACTCAAATGCCTTAAACATGAGGTGTATTTGATAAGGCACTTCAGTAATTCATAATCAACTTTGATTAGTTTATAAGTTAATTTGGTTTGGATAAGTTTTCATTTACACTTTTGTACAATTTCTTAATTAATAGATTTTTATTTTCCTTATTCTTTTTTTAGCCGTGTATTGTAAGATATATATATATATATATATATATATATATATATATATATATCCGTACTTTCTTTGCTACAATATCTTAATGTGTGCTTTTGATTACTAATAAAAAAATTATATAAATTTAATATCTCAAGCTTTTAATTACTATAATCAAATTATTCAAATCCATATGTCACCTTTTATTTACATAAACCTTCAAATTCTTTCTCTTTTACTCAAATTTAAAATGGACTGTAGAAATATTTTATGGAAATCTGATAAAAGGGTGAACCCAACAAAACTCACATAGTTATACTTAACCCAACAAAAAAATGGGTTGGGAGATTAGGTTGAAGGCTTTTGATATTTATACCCCTTAATTAATAAGTATATTTCCCTCTTTTATATTTTTTTTATTACTAAGATACTCTTTTTATACAAACTCAATAGAAATCCTAATTTTACACCTCATCTTTAATATCCTTTACACCCTAATTTTGCTTACCCCACATCTTCGTTATTCCTTAAGTCATGTTTTTACAACCCTTCCTTATCATTCTTTAAATCCTATTTTTTACCTCCGTCAACTAGGGACATGTGCACTTGAGCCATTGGGGCCGCCATGACTCCCTTGACTTTTTTTTTTTTTAATTTAAAAAAATATTAATATGCATATTAGGATAGTAAATTTTAGATTAAATAATTTATGTATTAATAATGTAAATGGTTTTTATAAGATTATTGTACATTGTAAATTTGTTATTTTTTTAATAATAAATACTTTAATTTAATAAAATAAAATTAAGACAATGACAATTAAAAACTGTCACTTTGTTTAATGTTACAAATTTAAAAGACTAAAATAAGATTTATAAAAGATAACAACATAAATTTAATTTGACGATAATAATCAAATTGGTCTGTTTTAAAATAATTTGGAGATTAAATTAAATTTTTTAGAAATTTGAAAATCAAATTAAATCTTTTAATATAATTTGGAAAGTAAATTGATAATTAAGCTGGCAAACATTATTGAAAATATATAAGAGCAAAAGGTATTTTAGAAAGAAAATAGCATGGCATTTGTATCCTGTAATTGTCTGGTTAAATTAATAAATTTGATAATTGCTTTCAAAAGAGATAAATGTAAACCAAAGTATAAAAAAATAAAAAAGTTAAAAGTACAAAAATGATCCTAAAAAAAATTAGCGTCTAACTTAAACCTAAAAAACTACAATTAATCTGTCTAAAATTAATTTTCAAATTTGTATAAAAATAATAATTAATTTTCACGTTACATACACGAATGACAGAGAAGATCCGTTAAGAAAGACTGAAAACAAGAGACGAAAGAGTGAGTGATGATAAGAACCAGACAACCTTGTTCCTTAGGGTTTATAGCGCGGTCTTACTTCACTGAAGCAGCGTGCATTGTGTTCGATATCAAACCAATTGATGAGGGTAAGGTATCTCAACACTGTTGAATTGAATTGCCTATTTGTTTATGCGTCTCAATGTTTTGGGCCATTGAATTGGAAAATGTTTGATAGACACTCAATGTGTTATTTAACACAGAGAGAGTGTAAAAAAAGAAAAAATGATAAGTATGATAGGATTTATGATATGATAAGAAGAGAGATAAAAGAGAAATGAGAGGTGTTGATAGGGTGTTTAAAATAAAAGGTAGTTTGTGTATAATTACTCCCATTGAATATGTTTTGTATTGTGTTGTTGTGCTCAGAGGCTGGGAAGTATTCGGAGCTATGCAAAGCATCTTCGCATAGATGGGGTGAAGAACACTATAGCCGTTGCCTCTGGCAAAGGTGGTGTGGGCAAGTCCACCACTGCTGGTAAAAAAAAAAAAAAAAAAACCCCTCTGATCTCTTATCCTTTAGTTGTGTTGATTTGAATGAGTGAAGTGTTGTTTGAACTTTGAATTGAATTGGCAGTTAATTTGGCTGTTGCACTTGCAAGAAAGTGTCAGCTCAAGGTTGGTTTGCTTGATGCCGATGTGTATGGTCCCAGCATTCCCACAATGATGAACATCAATACAAAGCCTGAAGTCACTCATGGTATATCCTTTTCTTTCTTTTCGCGGAAACATTCATCTTCAGTGGCATTGGATAACTGCATATATGTAGCTATCAATATCAATCAAAGTTTGCTTTCTAGGCCCCGTTTGAATAAATTTACCCACAAGCATTTGTGAGGGAAGAAATTTCGAAGTAAAAAGGAAATTATACATATGTTAATACGTCGGAGTTCTTTTTATATTAGCTTCTCTAAAAGCTGATTTTAACTTATGAGAGAAGTTTGTTTCATTTCTTTCCTTCTTATGTGCTTATGGAGAAATTTATCCAAACAGAGGCCTAGTTTCTACAGTCCACCAATGGTGGTGATAATGTCAAAGCAATATGAGTTGTATATTAAGCTTAGTTTTGTTGCTAATGCTCTTCCAGCTTCCATTACAGTTAATGCTGATATCTTGCTGTTCATTTACTTTCAGATAAGAAAATGATTCCTGTTGAAAATTATGGGATCAAATGTATGTCAATAGGGTTCCTTGTGGAGAAGGATGCCCCAATTGTCTGGAGAGGTCCCATGGTATGCCTATGACTGCCTTTCTTCGTAGTTTTTCTTCTTTTCCATTTCATTTACTATTTCTTGCTGTTACTGTCTTCTACAACTTTAGTTGTTTGTTGGGATATACTATGAAAGATTTCTTATTGAATGCATGTTCTTGCAAAAAGCCACTTCTGTTGTGTTTTTATTTGAATTGCTATTGCTGGATTATTGAAGGTATCAAATGCTCTTGAGAAAATGACAAGGGGAGTTGACTGGGGTAACCTGGACATTCTAGTGATGGATATGCCTCCTGGCACTGGTGATGTCCAGATAGCTATGTCTCAAAATCTGCAATTATCGGGTAGTTAATTCTGCACAGTTCCTTCGATGGGGATTTGATTGTTTAAATATTTATATGTATTTGGGCATATACTAGTCTATTATGTGTTTATAATACTTAGCTATAACAATAAAAACAAAGATATTTTCATGCAGCTAATAGGTGTGCATGATGTTGCATGTTTATATGCTAATGACTGAGTATCTATTGGGAGAAATCAATATCTTAAATGAATCTCGGTATCTCAAGAGATTAGTTTCTAACTCTTGACTGGGGATACCTTGAGTTCACCTTCCAGAAAGTATATTAATGATTCAGTTTTTAGTTAGGAAGATAGTTCTAGTCAGAGACTCTTAGGGGGATAACCTCTGGGAGAAGTTTAAAAGCAACTTTGGCAAACATCTTGAACCTTCACTTTGCCTGGCTTTATGCATATAGTCTTTTTTGTTATCATCTGCTTGATATACACAACAAACCTTGTCGCTAGACCTGTTTACCATGCTCTGTTAATTCAAAACTGAAACATTTTCAATTGAATATTAATTGAATTATAAGCATTAAAACAAATAATTTTAAGTTTAATTAAATCAAAGACAAAATTGAACAAAGTATCATGATATTTTGATATTTCATACTATAACAGTATTGCTAATATACCTTTATATTGACATTTTTTAAACTAGTTTCCATGCAATTAGTTTTCTTTGGTTATTCATGGTCATGGCTGCTTGTATGGTAGGTGCACTGATTGTTTCAACTCCTCAAGATGTTGCATTAATGGATGCCAGGAGGGGAGTAAAAATGTTCAATAAAGTTGATGTTCCGGTATGATAATCACTTGGTGTACTTGCTTTCTTTCATGTTTACGAGAATATACATCTGTATGCATTTCTGTTGGTGTCCAACGCTTAATCATTTGGTGTGTGCATATAGTAAGATAGCATTGTGTCATCAATTGTATGGTTTTTGAGCTAGTGACACACAAGCACTGAATCCTTATTAGGTTGTTTGAACTTTGAAGTACCAATTTTAGTGAATCAGTCGATTGCATTTGATTGGAATCAGTGTTTAGGAGTCAGTGAGTGTTATGCTTTTAGAAATCCTAATGGCTTAGTTTCGTAAATTATTTATGATGCTAAGATTAGTCTGAATATAGACGAGAAGCATATCTTGTACCAAACATCTGGTGGAATCATATACATCTGTGCTTATTATGGTCTGTTTTGGGGGTTTTTTATTAATTTCCCGACACTTATGCGTGTGTGCCAATTAGGATGCTGAGAATGAAATCCATGATGCCTACCATTGATATATCAACCATTCCTTCGGGTGATATGGTGTTCACATATCATCTAAAAGCTGTGAATGCATCCTACCTTTGATGTCAATTCATACATGAATTTGAACTGTTCTCACAGATTTTGGGAATTGTGGAGAACATGAGCTGCTTCAAGTGTCCGCATTGTGGTGAACCTTCTTACATATTTGGTAAAGGAGGGACTCAAGGGACAGCCTCTGAAATGGGATTAGAATTTTTAGGCGAGGTATGTTGATTATATGTATGTAGCTTGAACTTTTTAAATATAATTTTGTTGATATTTAATGGGTACTTAATTGAATGAAGCAATTGGTCAAACTTCTTAGTCTTACTCAGTGATAGATCTTTTACACATTTTTATGCGACAACTAATCACTTTTTACTTTCCTTTGATGTTGCCATAAAATTTCTCTTTGGGTATGAGCATGAGGAATGAGTGTTTAGATAATCTAATGTGTAAAGTAAATCCACCAACTTATGGTTTCTGATCAACCAAATTGAATTTATTTATTGGGTATTTCTGACATGTTTTGAATTCAACAATTTATTCCAGATACCACTGGAAGTGGAGATCAGAGAAGCTTGTGATCAGGGACGCCCCATAGTGTTGGCTGCACCTGATTCAGTTGTTTCCAGAGCGTATGGCGAGGTAGCTGAAAAACTTGCTCAGAAACTCAAGGAACAGAAGTTCCAACCAGAGATAATACTATGAAATGCTGCCTTCTACCGTGCTACTCCGCAGCCAAGTTACCAGTACATTATGCATTTATTTATTTAATTAAGAAGATCGACCTAATTGCCCTGATGCTCTGTATACTGGATTTGATTTCTTTTAAATTTTGTCCAAATTGTGGTATAAGATATAGGCCCGGCACAAGATTGCTAGATATAGAACTGTTGGATTGGATAGTTATAGCATAGCTAGAGCAACATCTTGTGAAAGAGAATGCACTGAGAAGAGAATCTGCGATTCTTGACCAAGTAGATGTGGTATGTTTTACGCAAGGTATACTGGATGCTTCCGAGCATCTGATTGGGTGTGTGGCTATGGGGAATTATTCTTAAATGTTGAAAAGAGCATTGAGTTTATTTTTTTGGTTTTTTGGGGAACAAATTTGAGGTGAATTCGACATGCATCTTATATAACGACCTTTCATAGTGACTGCCTATATGTTTATAATAAGCTTAAAGCTTAAATGGTGATGCCTAGCTATTTGACTAGGATTCGTTTGGCTTGTCTAGGTTGAACATTCGTCACAAGACTGGCCAACCAACCAATTGTAAGCAAACTGAATAGCTAGCCTCAACTTTTTTATAAGATTGGAATATATAATTATCTTCGATTTCTACGCACATGTTTTACTAACGTGGAAAGCATATTTTTCTTACTTAAAAAAGGAAAGATAAAAGGGACATTGTACTCACCTCTACTTTAATGCCTTTTGTTAATATATATTGTATGGTTCAATGTATGTGGTTTTTAATATTTTATTTTTTTACTTTGACGGGTACTTGGTTGATAGTATATATTAGTACATCATAAAATCATAACTCATTTTAATTTTATTTGTTTCTTATTTCAAACACAATCGAACAATAACTTGTATGAATCTTTGGATAGAATTATCACTTAGAGATGGTAAAATAGGTTGGGTCAATCAAGTTAGTCCAAACTTATCCAATAAAATGTAGTGTTTGAGTTTTAAATTGAATTCAAATTAAATGTGGATCTTTCTTTTTAACTTGATTCAATCATGATTCGATGCAGATTTACTCAATAAAAACCTCTCATAAGCTTTATAAAATTAGACATTTATAGGATTTGGGCTTCCCCTTAGAGGCTCAAATTAAATTTGGACTTTATTGGTATGTCTCATTATAACCTGTAATTCAATCTGCATTTTAAAAAACTTAAACTAGTTGTTAACCTTATCAATGCAAACAAGTTATTTATATCTTATTAAAGTGATTAATAAGTTTATTTGATTTTCTGAAAGTGATTCATAAACTTATTTAGTCTTTGTGAAAGTGATTTAATAATTTTTTTAGTTTATTTTAATTTACTTTAATAAATTTCATAATTAAATTTATGAATAAACTCATTTATTTGATAGAATACTTGATTAAACAATTTTCCCAAAGCATGTAGGCTTTCATGCTACATAGCCTTTCTTCGCAAGTTTATAACGTGGGATAATAACTAATAATTAAGTTATTATCAGGCCAGCTAAGGTCCTTGAATATTTTTAAGGACAATAGTAATCAAACAAATTCCAAGTCTAAGCTGCCAAATGTGCATTGACAAGGCCTAAGCTATAGCTTATCTTAACTAGTATTGTAGTCAATAAATTGCTTAAAATAAATGTTTATTCTTATATAATTAAAATTTATAACAAATAAATAACTTTAAATGTATCAATTATATCTTAGATTTATAATAAATAAATAAATTTTTTCTATAAGAATTTCTTAAAACTAAGACTATTGAAATTTAATTTAGAGATTGAGATAAAAAAAAAAAGAGTAAATTGAAAGGGATATCAGACGTGTAGTTAAAAATCGAGAGAAAAATATTTTGGCTAGTTACAAAAATAGAAAAATAGTGTGTAAAATACATAAAAAAAAGATGATGTTAAATATCTAATAAAGAGGATAAGTCTCACTCTCCAAATAACATATTCTAATTTATAATATATAAAATAATTTTAATTGGTTCGGTCTTATTTACTATTTGAATGCTTGTCCTATAAATCTACCATTGTTTTTAATTTAGTGGTTAAGAGTTAAGACAGAAGAAGAATGAATAAGATTAAAGGATAAGAGTAAGAAAGGTCATGAAGAAGATAAAGTATAAAATAACCTAATGGATAATAATATAAATTCCATGAAAATGACAAAACTACCCTTGCAAATATCATATTATACTGATATAAACAGTTTTTTTTACTGATGGATTGATTAATGGTTGGGTAATGTCTTAAATAAAAATTCAACAGTAAATTATACTCACATTTTTCATATTTCTCTTTTTTATTGTTTTTACCTCTTTTGTTAATATTGTTAATTAATGTCAATTGAAGATATGTGAGCAGACAAAACTGTTATAATATCTTTGTTACACTCACACCCGTGTCTTTCTCAAATTGCATCTAATATCCCTTTTTTTTTACATTACTTTTATCCCTCTTTTGTTAACGTCTTAACTAACTTCAATTGAAATATGTGCAGATGAAATTATCCTAAGATCTTTGTTAAATACTCAATAATAAATTAACAATTGACACTTAGAATTGGCCTTTCTTAAGGCAATACCAGTTCTTCTTTTAATATTTGACTCTTACTTGTTAACACTTGAAGAAGATGTAACTCTTGATTGAGATATTATATCAAATACCTAGCCATAAAAATAAATGTTTCAAGAAGATGAATTAAAAACACAAATGCAGGAGTTGGAAACACATCCAACAAAAACGCAGCAATCAAATCCAAAATCCAACACACACACAAAAAAAATTAAACTAAAAAAAGAATAAAGAATGATATTAACGCATGCATACCAATAAGGTGAATTTATGTCCAACAAAAATTGGATTCACGTCCAATTAGAAAAAAAAAAAGAGTGTCAAATGTAATTTGAAAAAAAATTCATGAAATACAAATATAATTTACTCAAAATTCAATAACTATATATTATAAAAGTTTATATTATTAATCAATTAGAAATGATTTATCAATATAATTTTGAAGGTAATTTATATAAAAGTAAATTTTTTAGTAAAAATTAACAAACTTAACCCACGTATTACTGTATTTGTGTTTTAGTCTTTTAGATGCTAGATGGTAGTGTGAGTGCACTTTTAAGAAAAAGTAGCAAATAGACAAGAAAAAAAAGTTTTTCTGGGTTTAGAAAAGGGAGATTTCTATGAAAACGGTTTTGGTTTCTCACTAACCTACGGCATATCCATCCTTTGTTCTGCAATCTGCGTTACGGGTGCAGTTGGGTAAGCTGAGCGAAAACGTGGCTGAATGCCTCTCTCAGTCCCACCCAAAGCCCTCAATTCCCCAATCCATCATCCCCATGGACCCTCCTTCTCTTCCATTTCCAAACCAAAGCCAAAACCCAATGGGTTAACCCTTTTGCCTCTGAATCGCGCATTCAGAGGCCTCGAAATCTCCGTCCCTAGCCCCTCCTCGCTCCATTCAAACGTTGCCAAACACGTCGACGTTGCCACTCTGAGCAACCTCTGCGTCGACATCGTTCTCAATGTCCCCCAGTTGCCCCCTCCTTCCCCTCTTCAACGCAAGGCCTTCATGGACCGCTTGGCCCAATCTCCTCCTGACAAGGTTCTCTCTCTCACCTCTCTTCTATCGCCACTTTTAACATACATACATACATACATAGAAAGAAAGAAACTTTGGGTTTTTTAATTAAGGGTTCGTTCGTTGGAGATCCCACATCGATTAGTTATATGGCCAAATTAAAGTATTTAAGCAGTGGCTAAATCGTTGTGTGCGGTACTGCGGTCGTGGTGTGGTTGTGTGGCATTGATGAATTATATAAACTCTGCTTCTTATGACTAAACCAAATCTGGGGGACACTGCACTGAGGAGTGGGGTCCAGAATATCCTTCCCACGACAAGTTCACTTCCATGGGACTGTTACCAGTTAACTTGTCATTAGTCATTCATTACATAGATGCTCCTCCTTTATGCTATTACTGTTTCTTCTTGTTCTCCAACAACATATGGTTGCAATTGCGAACTTGTTATCTTAATTGTGATTTTGTATTTTTTACCCCTAAGAATTTGCAAGTCTGCTTCCTGCATACTTAAGTATCACTTGGGTGTGTCTAGAAGAGCTTATTTACAGCTTATTCGGACTTATCTTATGGCATAAGTACTTGTGTAAGTGTTTGGGAGAATTTCTGAAAATAACATACGATATGTCCTTTAGCTGTTTTTAGCTTGTTTGAGTTAGTTCTTCAGGATAGCTTATATGAAAACAATTCATACATAGTTACATACATGATAGTTACTTATTCAATAAACACTTAGTTGTTTACCCAAATAGACTCTTAATAATGGACAATTAAGTTGTCATTCTTGCATTTTCCCTCCCTTTTCTGTACTGTTCATTTCATATTTATTTGCTCCAAATGGTTGTATTTCCTTAGATGATCCTATGGTTTTTGGTGTAGAAATATTGGGAAGCAGGTGGAAACTGCAATATGGCTATAGCAGCTGCAAGGTTAGGACTCAACTGCATATCAATTGGTCATGTGGGTAATGAAATCTATGGGAAATTTCTGTCAGATGTGCTTCATGATGAGGGCATTGGTTTGGTTGGGATGATTACTAATGACGATATCGTCAACAGTTCTGGTAGTAGTGCCTCTTGTGAAACTCTTTTATGTTGGGTTCTTGTTGATCCTTTACAAAGACATGGTTTTTGCAGGTATAAATCATTTGTCTTCTAATTTGTATTGTTGCTATTGTGGTGGTCATTATTTTTTTCTCGTATTTTTGTTTATAAATCCCTAACTATGTTTTCTCAATTAGTCGGGCTGATTTTTGTGAGGAGCCTATATTGCATTGGATGAGTAAATTGTCCAGCGAAGTTAAAATGGCTATTAAAAACTCAAAGGTCTTGTTCTGTAATGGATATGGATTTGATGAGCTCTCTCCTGGTGCAATACTCTCAGCCATGGAATATGCTGTTGAAGTTGGCACCTCAATCTTCTTTGATCCTGGACCACGTGGAAAGAGTCTCTCCACTGGGACCCCAGATGAACAAAGAGCTCTTAATCAGTTACTGAGAATGAGTGATGTTCTTCTTCTAACTTCTGACGAGGTTTGTTTTAAATCTCTCCTCATATTACATTTATCCTTGATGGTTATCATGATTGCCTATGGTTGTCTGCTTTAAGATTTAGCTGTACTATTGCTGATATGGTGTTGTATAATTACTCTTTTTCTTTGCCTTATCAACTATATAATTTCTCCTTCTGTCTCTCATTTGAGCTATATATTAATGCTGTTTGCACTTTGCAATTAGATGCATGGCATGCACTCCATGTTTATCCGTTTCCATCTATCAGTTTCTTGTTTTGTTATTTAGGAATTCATAATCATATTGTGTGTTTTTGAGCACCTTCGTAACCTTATGCAGTGTTTCCACCATTCCTCAGTATGGACAATTGGACATATTTTGTTTGTTTGTCCAACTTTCTATGTATGCTGTATATATTTCTACTTGCATATTTATGGATTCTTTCACCTTGCAAAAGAGTACTTTGTCCAAAAAACTGTATCAATCTAGAACCTTTGAAAGTGTTGTGTAGTTTTGCAAATTTCAGTTTGCTTCACTTGTTCTTTCAATCACATGAAACATTTGGAAGTATGAAGAAAAGGATAATCTTTAATTGAAAGTTATCCTGAAAATTCATTTGCTTGTGTCAGTCAATAAATTTTTCAGACTCATATGTACCGTGCTTATCATCTGTCTTTATCAGTTTTTTAATTCAAAAATATGGCAGGATGTCTGCATGCTGGATAAAATTAGGCCTAATTCATAAGCATATGCGGGTTTTTACAGTCCAAACCCATAAATACTGATCAATGATCACTAACGTTTCCCGTTTGCCCACCAGACTCTCACCATCCTCTGTTGCTACTCCCTTTTCCCCTACTGTACACCTTGGTTTTGGTAGGGTGCCCATCACATTATTATTTAATGGGTTTGTTTCACTTGAATCACTTTTGAAATTCAGTGCATTTCAAAAGTTAGTCCTGATGTACAAGTTCATACTATATTTTCCTTTGTCAGCTATTTACATGCTAACTTTTACTACCACTACACCAAATTTATTCTACATTCTTTGATGGATGAGTCAAGACTAAAAAGACACCAGCAGCTTTTGGACCAATCTAATTGACAACCGCAGACTTCAAAGGATGGCCCATTCAACAAATGAAATGATCTTGGTTGGTAGAGATACAAGTCTGTGTATTGGTTCAGGTTGAGAAAAGTAAAAAATGCAGCCGTAACTATCCTTTTTCTAGTTGTATCCGTGTTGCAACTCTCACCATCAATGCCCTCCTCAGTCACATGGTTGCCTTGTTCTCCCCAGCCTTGGTGGAATATGTTTTTTCTCCAATTTTTCGTATATATAAAATGCTCACTCTAAACCTTACTTCCAAGCTGAATTCTCATCCGTCACTTCTGTTTTCTTATAAATCTGCTCTGCCTCAATAATCTTTCTCTACCATAGAATTTCAAGGCAAATGGAAAATAACTAGATTTTGCCATTAGGCGGTGACTAAGTTTTATTTTTTAAGCATGGATGGCAGCTCTACAGATTGTTCACAATCCATTTAAGTTTCCAAATTGCCTCAGGTCTGCCATTTCAAAGTCTCTATTTCAGTAAACTTTGAACTTGTGGTGGCCTGGTAGACTTGTTTCTATCTTTGTTAATGAGACATACCAAATATTATGAAATTCATCAGCTTGAGTTGATCAGATTATATAAATCCTGCAGCATTTTACTTTTGTTAGAAGTCCATTTGTTGTCAAACTATTGGAGTTTGCATTTTTGGTGAGATTTGGCCTGGCAATATGCACAGAAGATATTGGTTTTCTCTTATTCCCCCCAAAAAAATAATGTAATGCAAAATAAAAATGTTTTTGTTTCTGCTATTTGTAGGTAGTTTTACAAACTACTTTCTAATTTAATGACATCTTTGATTTTATTGTTTTGCATTACAGGCTGAGGAATTAACTGGCATAGAAGATCCAATATTAGCAGGGCAGGAGTTTCTCAAAAGAGGGATCCGCACAAAATGGGTGATTGTAAAAATGGGTTCTAAGGGTTCGATTCTTATAACAGCATCGAGTGTAGCTTGTGCACCTGCATTCAAGGCATTAGCTTTCTCATTCTGATTTTGTTCATTGCTTCTGTTAAATTCTAGCAATTTTGAAACAATATTTTTTTTTCAGTTTATATACTGCTATTCTGCTTAACAGTGCTATGACCCACTTTGGTATTTAGTTTCATAGGTATTATTGGCTTAAAGGTGAAAATTTCAGTTGACGACATATTAATGAAAAGATAAGGCTATAGCCTATAACCACTTTTTATGAAAGACCATATTTCAAAACAAAATGTCCTGAACATTGCTTGTGGTTTCTTCAACTGGAAGATTTTTTCCCCTTAATGATTCAAACATGAATTTCAAAGGAATAGTCAAGCTCAAGTGTTTGGTATGCTCTAGGTATATGATGTTATTTCTTTATTGATTGTTCAAATATGCTCGTCTCTCACAATAATATTTATTGAACTTATGTCTGACTATTTTTTTCCTTTGACAAGATTCATCTTTTTGTGATGAACTAATTGGATTTCTAAAATGTTATCAGGTGAATGTTATTGACTCTGTCGGATGTGGAGACAGTTTTGTAGCTGCTATTGTCTATGGTTTTATACATAATATGCCACTGGTTAATACATTGGCAATTGCAAATGCAGTGGGTGCTGCAACAGCCATGGGCTGTGGTGCTGGTAGGAATGTAGCAACACTGGAGAATGTAGTAAATATATTAAGATCATCAAACCTCAACGAAGATGATGAATTTTGGATTGAAATATTTGAAAAGAATGTGGTTGCTCAGGAAATAACATATCTGTCAAATGTTATGAATGGAAACAAAAATCGTCTCAACCTTGTCTCATTTGACAAGGTTGCCTCTGAGCTCTTGCCCAAGCTTGAACTTCCACAAACAGTGGGGAATGTGCCAACTTGATAGATTGTGGAAAAATAGATTGAAGTGCATTCATGCGAAAGAACTCTTCTGATTCCTGGTTTCTTCGCTTCTTCATCCTGTAAAAGTAAAAATTTAAGCATTAAGACTGCAGAGTTTTATCTCTCTCGGGTTACATAAATTGCCGTAGCTAAATTTTGCTTTGAGCAAGTACATGAAAGGTAGATAGCTTCTCATCAAGCTCTTTAACTGATTTTTGGCATTTCAGTTTCGACAGTATTCCTTTGATTTTGATGGCAAAGGTATCTTTACTCCCTGAACCAGTGGAGCAGAGCTGTTAACCTCTGAGATCCCAATATTTTTGCATCATTTTTTGCATGATTGCTTCTCAAACGGTGAATAGTCTCCATATTTTTATAGTTGATTGTTGACGCAGACAGGGAAAGATTGTTTGTATGACTTAAAATATTTGATTAGAGATTACTCTACAATAGTTTTGTCTATGTTTCTCCCCTTTTTCTAGAATGTTTTCCCCCCAAATTTAGATTCAATGATGTTACAAATGTTCTACGTTTACGACCGGCCAAAATAATGGTATTTCGAATGCTGTTTCGGTTTGTTTTATTTTGGGGTTAGGCGGAGTTGTTTTACCACAAACAAAATAATTTATCCGTAGTAAAAATTTCAACCCAATAAAGAAAACGATGTGCTAAAGAAAATGGTAATAGGTGCATTCATTTGGTTTGTCGGGTCTCTTGCATAGTTAGATTTTCTGGGTCTCCTCCATATTGTTTGATTGAAGGGAAGGGATTTAATGAATTTTCTTTATTGGTTCAAAATTTTGGTGAGAAAAAAAATGAAAGGGGTTAGATTTTTTTCATCCAATTTTATTTCTCAAATTTTGGAGATTTAGAGGATGGGATTTTATACTAATTGAACTAAATTATTTTTAACTTAATGATTCTATTTATTTTCAAGAATATTATAGTAATTGTTTTTTTGCTTTCTCGTTTCTATGTAAACCAAATATTGTGTCTTTCTTTTTTCTTCTCTATTAAAAATTGTTTCCTTCACCTTTCAACCTAATGCTAATTTGTGCTATTTGTTGTCTTGTTGGGCCACCTAGCATCTTGGAGAAAATAGCAATCCATCTTTTTTTACTTCTTTTCATTCTTCGCCTTTTCTTTTTTTCAAAAACAATTATTTTAATAAATTAAATTTCAGATTTTTTTTGTGTCAAAATTGGTATGTTTCTCATTTTAGTTTTTGAAATGTAAACATTCTAAAATTTAAATTTTGGCAGTGTTAATAAAGTCTGACTCTGCTAGGTTGCCACGTGTATAATGTACTCTTATGTATAACAGGCACTTCTTTGTAATTAAAATACTCGAAAAAAGTATCTGCACATGTAGTATGTTCATTAATTTCTACATGGTATGTAAAAGTGGGTACAAAAGTAGTCCGTTTTGTTGCTTTTTTAACAAGATAATAATCATGTGAAAAAAAATCACGAGAAACTATAAAAGAATATGATATTAAGTTTTAAATTTTTCAGTTTTTAGTTGAATTTGATTCACTTTTAAAACTAACTAAATTAAACTTTTTAATAAATAAAGGATCAACCTGAATATAATCAAACATAAATGACTAAGTGCATTTTTTAGCCTTAATTATACGAAAACATTTCTATAAGGATCAAAGCAGGGAAATCTTTTTTAGGATTAAAAAAAACCCTATAAAAAGTTAGTTGTGAGCAAATGAAAAACTACCAAATTATCATATGCTCTAAATCCTATTCAGTCATTATGCCAAATGTAGTACAGCGAAAATATAGGGGATATAAGACAGGACACGCAGAGGCCCGGTTGCAATACCCACGAGAACTAGAACTGAAATTGAACTCTCAATGTTTACAAAACGTAGGGCTCCTCATTTAAAATTGAATGTAAAGTAATGTTCTCAATAGCCATAATTGGTGCCGTAAACGGAACCATAATCTGCAGAAGGTGCATGGCCCGCATGACCAGCAGCACTTGAGGGCGGAGATGCATAGACAGGATTTGTAGGATAGGAATTGTAACCTTGGTTAATTGAACCCCCCATATGATCCTGTGCCGCACTTGCAGCTTCAGCCATGAAATTCTACATCAGATACATAGTGGCCAATTCAGAATAGCACCAACCATAATAATAACAATGACAACAACCACCACCATAATAATAACAACAACAACGAGTATCAACAAGTGGGTACAATGATATAACTTGCCCCAAAAATGTTTTAAGTTTATTTTTTATCGACAAATATTAATTGTTATTTTGTTAGTTTTTATTAGCAAGAGGAATCAAACTCACGACCTTTCCTTCTCTTATCAAGATAAGCATTCACTAATTCCATGTTCATTGGGAAAAAGAAAAAAGTAGCACCAACTCACATGACAATGATAATTACAATCTTTCCTATCCTCTGCTCAATCTGTCCTATTCATTTAAGCCTAACTGATCAGCTGTCATTCTAACCTCATGACAAAAACACAAGAAATAAAAAAAATACTTGGATATCAACTGCATTCCCTGGCTTTATTTTGAAGCTATTATTTACTTATATTTGTAAAAGAATGACTATTGAAAAAAGCAAAAACTTAACCCCAATTGCAATTAACATACAACGACAAGAATTAACTAGTATATAGGAAGTTATTATAGCATAAAAGAATAGACACACGTTACTGTCTTACAGACATAAAAATAGCCGTTGACATTCCCAAGCAAAAAAAAAAAACAAACCAGCTAGTCTTTAGCAAAAACAATAACAATTAGATAGCTAACATGAAATACCTGCACTAGCTGTTGGGCAGCCTGTATTTGTGAAGCAGTACCACTTATCTCAACAGTCATCTCTCCTGGCACACCCCTGGTCTCCTGAATTGTAATACTTGCTCCACTAGCTCGACGGATGTAGCTGATGTTTGCCCCTGATGCTCCAATAACAGCATCTGCATAGGACAAAGGAATTTGCATGTGTTGTGTGACCTACATAGTACAAAAGAAATCATATTAAGTCACAAAAAATAAAAAAAAATGCTTCAAAAGCAATGCTGCTGTCTGCAATACTCATTTGGGGAAAAAAGGATACCTTAGTCACAACAGATTGTTGTGCCTGTGCACTGGATGAATGAATTCCCATAGAAACATCTCTTACATAGGCAGGTGGTGGACCCTGATGAAGGTGCTTGTCCATAGGAGATAGGTCAGCAGGTGGGTAGTAATTATCATAATTATGTGAAGGCGGCATATACTGAGTATTGGGTGGAAAAGCAGGTCCACCACCACTACCAGGCCCAGGAGCTGGAAAACCTTGAGGAGGACCCCAAGGTTGGTGTGGTGGGCCTGGTGGCACATTCTGGTTTGCTCGAACATCTGGCCTTTGCATCTGAAGTTTTGGAGGAAGAAAAAAAATAACTACACACAGAATGAATTGTAATAAGGATGATTCATACAACTTCCCTTCAGCCCAAAGCATGTGAAAAAAGTTATCACACTTGAAAACACATTGAGACCCTTCTCAAAATACAAAGACAAATGATGAAAGTCAGGCATACATATGCAATTGGCAGGTATCCTAGCCTATGAAGCTTTCGATCCCACCCTATGACTAACCTATCCCATTCAACTATCCCCAAATATAACCCAAGCTTGAAAACATCATTTCTTATATAGCTTGGAGTGTTCAAATTAAAAATAAAATGAACTCACTTGTGTTTCAAATACTCCAACTATGCTGCGATCAACCAAGAATTTACGTAGATGAATTGCAACAAGTTCAACCGCCTTGTGAACCCCAGAAGATTCCCCTTGTATTTCAACAATACTATCATCTCGCAGAGCAAAAACTGGCAGGTGTTCTGTTGTATAAAATAAATCATTCAGGTGCCATAATCACAAACTTGGATATCATAAATCATGTTTCTCAAATATATGTTTACTAAATATTAGTGCATTACTTGACAAAAAACATGTAACCAACTTTGCAAATACGTAATAAGAATAGCAGTCTGAGGGGAGGCAGATTTAGTGGTACTGATAACATATGCAATGACAAAGACTCAATACAACTAGGGAAAATCTTTTCGAAAAAAAAAATACAACTAGGGAAAATCTTTTTGAAAAAAAAATACAACTAGGGACAATACACCAAAGAAGACACAAATAAAAAGACTTGTGGCAACAATATATTGAAAAGGAAAATGTGTTCATTGGCAAACAAAAGCAACATTTCCTAATGTAATTTACAATGCTTGTGATCGCACCTGAACCAAGAATGCGTATATTGCAACCTGTGGCATCTTGAAAGGATTTTATAGTGGAGCCCTGCTTCCCAATCAAGCTTCCTGCTTGAGTATCTGCCACTAGAAGCCTTGTAACAACTGGGCGTACTGCCCCTGATGCACTATCTGCAGGATGAGGGTCTACATTGACAACTTGTTTATGAACCCTTAACAAACCATCCACAGCAGGCGGTATGCTGCAATCTGGCTCTTCTTTCGCAGAAACCATTACCTTTTAATAGCATGAAAGAAGGAGAATTCAGAACCACAACGTAAGCATGTCCTTTATGAACAGCAAAAACAGCTAAATATCAAATTTTAAAGCGAGCTAAATTTATATACTTGACCCATCAGCTGATTCATTGCGATGTTCCAAAAAACATATCACTATAGCAGCACTAGCAAAAACAAATAAAAAATTGTAGCCCTTAACCTTATTTTCATTTCCTACAACCCGTGCATCTTAGGTTCAACAAATTAGAAATATTTTAACTATCTCAAGCTAAATTTTGTTTTAACTTTTATTTTCATTTCTTAGGGTGTGTACCGGAATCCAAAAATTAGTATAAATACTTTAATTAAAAATTCTAAATCTTGAGAGTAATTTCATAATGATATTTGCCCTTGAAGTAATTAAATGGACCAAGCTATACTTCAGATTTATAAATTTTTCTGATGGTTTCCAAACTTCATCTACCCAGTTTGAGTGTACTTTAATATTTGGATCAAATTTCACAAGTTTTTTTTTTTAATTATTATTATTGTAGTGACTTTAAGAATGTTTTCCAGGCAAGTGTTTCAGGAAGTGTGGCAAGACACCAATCGACCAAGTTCTGAAGTTACCAGGGAGTGAACGCTTCTTGCCACCAAAATCTGCACAGACTATTTGATTCTTAAGTCAAAAAACAACATTTCAGCCATTGTAAATGCTCATTGCTGTTTCCCTGCAACTTGAAGTTTGGTTCTTCAATTTGAAGCCACCTTAGTCATTCATATTAGCTGACAACCTGCACACATCCATTTGGTCATCGTGACAAAAGACATCTCTTTTTATATATTCACTCGTTTAATTAATTATCTTGGATTCAGCTAGATTATTTATATTTTATATACTTTTACTCCTTAATTTTTTTTTTTCATCACATAGTTCCTTAGCAATAGTACTCATATGTGATATCATGTTTTATCATGAATAATCGATTAAGTTTCAACTATAAGTTTGTTTTATCAAATAGATGTCTTACACATCAAAGCACTAATCAATTACTAGAAGATATAGAACTAAGAATGATGGGAGTTAATTTTAATGAACTGATGCTCCCTAAAATTATATTTCCATTCATGACTCTGATTCATAATGATCGAGCAAAGAATCCATAAAAGACATGAAGTTTCAGCCCTAACAATGACAATCAAGTTTTGGCATTGTATATCAGCTTACGGTAAGGGTAACATGACTATGAACCATAGGTACCAACAACAGCAGTATAATGCTGGATCAGAGCATCACAGCTGCTGGTTGCCACAAGAAACTCATAGTACAGCTTTTTGCATTGCACAAATAGCAGCCAAATTGCATATGACAGCCAAATTCACCCCATTTTGCCCAATCACCACTTTTCCAGCCAAGCCCATTCATTTTGTTGCGAAGCTCACCTCCAACCTCTGTTTTGCAGTTCAAAAAACAAAGTATAATAATAGGGGCCTTCTTAATTGCTGCAACTTAACTAAGACATATATGACTATCTTTGTTTATTTGTGTAGTGTGTTCTATAGTGCATCAAATTCCACTAACTTTTCTGTCACGGCCATCCATTTTTCTATGAATTCCATCATCTTGCTATTTTATTTTAATTTCCTATTATCTCATTTCTCACAATGTTAATTATAGCTCAAATTAATGGTGAATATGAGTTGGACGATAACTTTTTGGTTAAGAATTATGAATACATCTTTAATTTTAGATAATATTTTATTTTTAAGCATTGTGTGTATTCTATACTATAAATTACAAATTATTTATCTTGAATATATGACATATAATCCTCAGCAAAGCAACCAATCCATTACCCACTGTAGCAATTTTGGGATAGGTCACTCAATGCCACTATTTGGTATTGTTAACTATGCGCAAACATATTCAATAAAAGAATTGACGAGTGGGAAAGGGGAAAACTATAAAAGCTTAATTGCAAGGAGGGTGCAGGATACCAAGCACAAAATCAATCCAAACACAGATAGCACATTCTAATAAGCCTAAGGATCAATAAGAAATATGCATAATTTGCTTGAAACAGTGAATATCCAAGATTATCCATCACTGCATGAATAACAAGAAACTGAAAAAGTATACTCACAGCTCTTTCTGAAGTTCCAGGAGGACCATCGAGAATTTTTATACGAGCCTTAGTGTCTTCGGTAATTTTCCTAATAAACTCACCTTTCCGGCCAATAATACTGCCAACCTTTTGCACAGGAACCAACATCCTAAAAACATTCTCTCCAGGCCACCCTGGCCACTTCTTTACTTCACCTCCTTTCAAATCCTCCTCAGGTCCCCGCTTTTCCTCAGAGCCAAAATTCTCAGTCACATCTCCTCCAATATTTTGTTCCTCAGCATGCTCTTGAGAAGGCAAATCAGGGTTTCCAGGCAACCCTTCAACATCATTCCCGTCAAAATTATGTTCAGGAATATTGCCATCCTCAGCTAAATTGCCGGCATTGTGTTCATCAGGCTGCAGCTGCAGAAACCCTCCAGCATCGTGTTCATCAGGCTGCAGCTGCGGAAACCCTCCGGCATCATATTCATCAGGCTGCAGCTGCGGAAACCCTCCATTATCGTGTTCATCAGGCTGCAGTTGCGGAAACCCTGAGTCATCAATCACATTTCCTCCATCGTATTCGTCAGAATGGTTTTGCGGAAACTCAGGGTTCTCAGGCACATAGCCTGCATCTTGTCCATCAAAAACTTCCCCAGACATCTCAGCAGCTGTGAAACCAAACTCATGAAACAACAACTTATCAGTATCCTTTTCAACAGAAACCAAAAATCAAATTAAAAATTAAACCACACACACACAAAAGAACCTAAAAAGGGGAAATAAAGAATTCAACCATTATCCCATCTACACTTGCTCATCAAGGAGAAGACTAGTTAACAGCATCAATCACCATTCGATATTAATACAAATTCTAAAATTAAAAATCCATAACCAAATCCGCTGAATAAAATAACCAAATCCAGCGTTCATCCATAACAGAACAAAGTGCAGAGTACAAGTTCAGATGCGAAAGGGAAGTGAAGAAAGAGAATGCAATTACGCAACTTTAACGAACAGCGAAAACGCCAGAACTCGCATTTGAATTTTCGTTGCGAAAGAAACAATTAAATTGAAGAGTGGAAACAAAGAATAATGCAGAAACCCTAACGCGAGTAGAAGAAAGAGTTGAGAAAAGTGGTTTCAGAACTTACTATCTATGATTGTCGAAGCTTCGGAAGACGGAGAGAAAAGAAAAACGGGTGCGTTTGGATATGTAGAGAACGGTGCTTTGCAGAATTTAGGTTTTTGTAAAGGATGAGAGACGGAGACATCACCACATTTTTTATTTTATTTTATCGGTTAAAATGATTTTTTTTTTCCAATTTTTTCAAATTTGTGATTTTACCTTTCTATTTTTTAATTAATTGACACATCTCATTTATTTTAAAAAAATTTACAATTATAATTCCTTTTGGTATTTTAAATTTGTTGATGGGTAATTTTTAATAAATTAAGTTTGTAAATAATTAAATAATTTAAAAAAATATTTATTATATGGATAATAAACAAACTCAATAAAAAAATTTAAAACAAAAATAAAAGGATAAAAATTAAGTTTTAACCTATTTTATTAGATTGCCACACCTTTAACCTACACATATTCATGATTTTGGCGGTTCTTTTTTTTTAGTTTTTTATTGTTATTTTTATTTGAATTTAAAATAAATACAAATAAATTAAAACATTGTAAGAAAAATATTAATATTTTTATTTTTAATTAAGAAATCTAAAGTATACTGATAAATAAATACATAGATAAACGACGCACAGAGAACCTTTTTTAACTAGTTTTTTTTTAAAGTGAATAATGGTAAAAGTTCATAAAAAAAGTAATAAGGTTAAAAGTACTTTTTGTCCTTCTAATTTACTTTTTTTTAACCTCAGTAAAAAAATTTTAAAAAAATCTCCTGAAATTCGTTTATTTTTTTTGTCACGGTCCTTTGTTAAAAAATTTAACTTCAATGTAAGCCGTGCTAATTCAATAAATAATGGCGTTAGCAAGTGTTATGTCACCAAAAAATGTCATATCAACTAAATATCACATCAGCATAGACTAAAAAAAGATTACAAGAATTCAAAAATAAACGATATAGTTTACAAAAATTAAAACAAAAAGAATATGATTCATATGGACTAAAAACAAAAAAAGAATATAATTTAAAAGGATTAAAATAAATAAATAAATGAAATATTTAGAAAGACATTTAAGTTTTACATTAAGGTTTGATCTTAACATTTTTTATAAACTAAGTCAGGCTTTAAAAATAATCAAGTCAAACCTAAAGAATAGCTCATAACAAAATACTACAATGATTTTGGCTTAAAATTTTTTAAACAAGTTGGACAGATTTAAACCAAGTGTGGCTCGATGAAGTATAATATAGTTTTCGCAGAGTGATTTTTTGGATGATAAATGATATCTATAGGACTACGTTTAAATATAAAATTATATAGGTAAATTAAAATTATAAAAAATATAATATGTTCCTAACCTACTTCTGTAAGAATGCTAAAACATGTTTGTAACGAACTATATCGAATGTAAAAGTCTGAAGGATTTATTCACATTTTATCTTTTATGGTTCAATGGAAAAGCCAATCTGCGTAGAGTCAGCTAGTATTTGCATTTTTCCTTAGAGTTATTTACATTCAAACCTTGACCAATGTGTATAGTGTAAATCAATGTCGAAAGTCAAATCCGAAATCATGAGTTCCTTATGCAACAATTCTTAGCAGACACGGAATGTGAAATGTCGAATTAAAATATGAAACTCACCAAAGCAACACAATTCATTCATACAGAATGTGAAAACGCAGGAAATTGAAGTCAAAACAAGCTGATGAAATTGCAACGTTTTAAAGTCAGAAATCACAGCATGTCCCCTTGTTGGGTCAGCAAAGATTAGATGTTCAAGTTCTTGTGTTTTGTGCACTATCTATCCCTTTCGTGTCAGTTAGGACTTAGGAATCTTTGAAGACACAAATTCGTCAAATATCAAGCCTTTCTTGTCATTCAACTTCCCTTTTGCCATACTAACATTTTTTGCAATCATCTTCCTTAGGGACAGGCTAAGATGATGCACAAAAGCAGCTCTGGAAGATTCTGGTGATTTAAAGCCAACCCAAAATCAGGACAAGTTGTACTAGTTGCCATCATCGAGGTCCCTTTTTAATCCTCCCAAATTGGCTTCACAATTTTAGCCTTTTGGTATTTTTTTAGTGAACTTGAAGTATCTCAAAATTAAAAGTTAAAGATTAATTTTTTTAACTCTTAAATTTATTTAAGAGCAAATTCTAAGGTGTCAAAGTGAAACTTCTTTCGCACGAAAGTAAATATTAATCATTTGATATTTTTTTAATATTTTTGTTTTTGTTTTTTCTCTTTTTATACTTATTTTAACTTAATTACCCCTTTCTTCTACTTTCTTCTCTTCTTCGTTTTCTCCCTCCAACACACCAGATCCGTCATCATCCTCATCAAGGCCGGCTTCCTAGTCGACCACACCATCGCCACCCTCTCCGACCACCTCGACCCCGACGACTGCATCATCAACGGCGGCAACAAGTCGTACGAGAACACCGAGCACTGCATGAACCTCTATCGCCGACAAAGGCCTCCTCTACCTTAGCATGGGCGTCTCTTACAGCGAAGACGGCGCACACCACGACCCCTCCCTCATGCCCGATGGGTCCCACCATGCCTACTCCAACGTCCAGGACATCCTCTACAAAATTGCTGCCCAAGTCGAGGACAACCCCTACGTCACCTACATCGGCGAGGGAGGCTCTGGAAACTTGGCTGCCATGGTTGGTTTCAGAGGTTGCTACAGTTTTTCCGATGGAAGAGAAGGAACAGGAATAAGGTTAAATTTGGAAATACAACAGATAACAAAAAAAAATAAAAAATCAAAATGAGAAATAATCTCAATTATTAATTTAAAAACTAATAAATCTAACGGCTTAAAAAATCCTTTCGTACGTGACAAAGAAATTTCAATTTGGCACGTTAGTCTTCATCTTATTTAAGATATTAACATTTCTTAACATATATTTTTTCATACAACAACAACAACAACGCCTTATCCCACTAGGTGGGGTCGGCTACATGGATCAACTTCCGCCATAATGTTTTATCAAGTACCATACATGGATCAACTAACATATTTTTTCATACAATGATACAAAACTCAAATGAAATCTCTTATCACATGCTGAAGGGATATAATTATTTGTCAACCATAGATATAATTATTTGTCAACCATACCAACTATGTTAGTTGCCCCTTTTGTATCTAAAGAGTGTACTACTTACTTACTTCCCTATCACAGTCAAAAGTTGCTTATAAATTAATTGCTGTTAGGTATACCAAAGTTTCAGGCCTAAGCTGCATTGTATTTTTGCCTATACTTTCAAGGTGCAAAAACAATTAATATGGAGGATGGCTTGTTGAAGAATGTTACCTAAATATAGGAATCAAGTTTTGACAAGAAAAGCAAATGAAGTGGACAAACACGAGGCTATTCCCCCTGCCAGAAATGGATGAGCTAAGGATTATGTTCTGATTGTGCCATTCAATAAACTGAATTTGCAAATGTAATGATGGCGCTAAACATTGTTGACCATAGAGAAAATTGGTGACAACTGACAACAGTAATAACCATATAATATAATCACCAAAGCTTAGAACAACGACTGTATAATCATGTGTTTACTTTTTACGGGATAGCCTTTAGATAATCCAACAAACAAAAATTAAAGCAAAAACAAAAGGAAAATGAAAGATTCAACATCTTGAAGTGATTGATGTAATAACGTAAGCCGTCACACAATAGGATAGTCTATAAACAAGAGGAAAAATATCCATAATCTCTATAGGATTTCAGATGGTTACGATTTACGAATTTCTCTTGGAGGAGTGTCTCAATTATTGTCCCCACTGGCAGAATTTAAAAATCAAGACCCTTTATTTTTTGGTTGAAGAAACTTGGAAATGTGGACACGGAGTGGCATATATCAAGAGGCATTTTGACTAGCGGGTCATTTACAAAATGATTTCTTTATAAATTTGCATATAAGTAATGATTTCATCCACCTTTTTCTGTTGGGCTTGTTTGATGTTTGATTTATCTATAGCTCTTGGAAGTTATATCAAGGAAACTTTATTCTGCCAGCATTTCCGGACATTTTGCAGGCCCCCCAAAAGCTCATTTTGACTTAAAAAATGGACAAAACTTAAGTGTTAATATCTTGAGTAATTACATATCATAACAGTATATGCATCTAATTGACATTATCTATTTCTCTAAATATCTTTGGAGTATAATATTACCCTTCTCTTTCTTAAATCTTTATCTCTCTCTCTCTCTGTCTATAGTAGTACATTGGTGTCCATGCATCATTTTCTTAATATCTTAGATGTCTTTTGTGTTTTTTTTTTTTAATTTAAAAATCAGAGTTTCATTTGATAACTTATTGTTGACTTTTAATATTGATCTTTACTGCATGAATTATAAGAGTAAAACTTTAATTTTAATAAGAAAATAGCACAAAAACAAATAAGATACTGTATTTAATTAAGTTTTGACTTAAAAACTTTTCCTGTTGAAACGTTATTCATGTATGTGTTTTCCTTCACATTATGGAGATGGTCGTATTAGAGAAACGTCTTTAACATTCAATAACCTTCGGTTTTTGATAATGAACTTGTTGGGCAAAATCCATCGAGAAGAGTTGTGTCCACAGGAATATGGTGGTACTAACTTCTCTTAGCTGGATCACACATGTGTTCCAACTTAGCCAAATTTTCCTTCTTATCTAATAAGTACAATTTCTGATGTTTATGTGTGATGTGTCCAAGGCGCATCTACCTAAAAGTCTAAACAAAAATATTTTAGATATGCAAGTTTGGATTTATCTCAATTTCATTTTAAACTAACAAATAAGTAGCATTTGAAAGCATAAAATGGAGAGAGCTGAGTTCTAAATTTTGAACACTGGCTTCTATCATGTGTTGAGAACTACTGTTTAACATTTGAAAAAAAAATATCCTGAATGAAAATTTGTAAATGGCAGATTTCTCGGGACTAATCTCAGGTGACTGTTGATAGTAAAAAATTGAGGCAACTTGTTTGAAAAGCTTTCTTGTTTGTTTATGAACATTATTATTATTACTATTATTACTATTAGTACAAAATATTAATATACATACACAGACACACATATGTTGCATTTCAAGTATGTTCATATCTATTTGCCACATATTGGTACATTCTAAGAAAGCACAATACTTGAGGGTCTGATGCAATGTCACAAAACAAAAGGCTACATTAATACAAATCTTTGCGACTTTTATGTTCCTCTTTTTCTTTGGTACAAAATCTACTCTCACCTCTTTGTATATATGCTTATACCTTTAAACGACTTTTCTTGTTAAACTTGCTATTCAAGTTTGGCATATTGTTGTAGTATGATAGATCCCCATCAAAGTCCATCACTATCTTCTCTTTACACTAGTGGCAAGAAAAAGGGAAATCCTTTACTTGAGAGCTGAGTATAAATCAAGGTCAAAACCTTCAAAAGAATCAAAACCGATGAGAATATCAAAAATTCAAAACTTTGATTATAACACCAATAAGGGTATAATGTGCCCCCAATTTCAGTACTAACCTTTGTGAGTCTCAGGTAGCTAGCTAAGTAGGTGAAAAGGGGGTGTGTCCTTTGCTTTTAACTATGGTTTGGTGTACAAATTTTTAGCCTTGTAATTATATAATATCATACACAATTTCAATTAGGTACTATTTGATAATGCAATTTCCAAAGTAGATTGATTAATCCCAATGCAAAGGACAAATGACTTGTAAATTAGTATAATCAAACAACATGCAGACAAAGTGTTAACTTGTTCAACAAAAAAACCATATTTTATATATGTACGAATGATCATGATGGAAACAGCTCCTACTATTAAACGAAAATCCTACGTGTGAAAAGCTAAGTTAGGAGTAGTGTAGAAAGTGGACTCCAAATCATGTGAGCAAAGAAAGAATATATCTCCTCAACGGCCAAATGAAAGAAGAGAAGAAGAAGAAAGAATCTCTTCTGAAACTTACGTATATAATAAGGACCCCATGAAAAAATAATGCATGGCCATATCAAAAACTTTAGCAATCTCTCTCTCTCTCTCTCATGTTCTCTTTTTTTCTCTCCCCAACCTTCCCTTGTCTGCCATATATACTTAAAAAGTTGAGGGGAATGTCGTTTGGTTCGAGATCATTCATGCAAGTAGTCTCAGACATAACTCTTCTGAGTGATTTCGGACCAGGCTTCATTCCCCTCAGCTACCAAGCAGACACTATTTTCTTCCTTTTAGCACATACACAACACAACCTTTTCTTTAAGCAGTTTCCTTGTGCTGATGTTGTGCTCTTGAACAAGTCCTCAGGCAATTGAAGACCAAAGAAGGATTGCAAAAAAAAGGGCTATGCAGGACTAATTGGTTATTGTATAAGCTTCCAGGTGGTTATGACTCGTAATTTCAAGTTCTTGCATTTCATCTATAGCTTATTTTGTTCATTTTCATATAAATAGATGTGTTGGTTTGGTTTGTTGATAAACTCTTGTGGAGTTTTATTTTTTTAATTTTTTTGGGACCTGAACAGCAACATTGAGTTTGTTCTTGCTTGTGTTCTGTTGGGGAACAATCTCTTCGATGTGTTCCAGAATCATAACATCTCTTACCAGGTAGGCAAGTTACCCTTTGTGGTTTCAAAAAACTAAAACTACAGAATGAGAAAGAGAAAGAATGCGAGAAGAAAGGCAAGTGGATTTGATTTATTCAAAGTGCTCATTAGTTGCTGCTGTAACTGATGTAACGAGAGGACTATCACAAGATTCCTCACAACTTCTTGTTGTTATTCCACAATAATCACATGGAAAAGCACACACAATAAGACACAAATATCAAAGGGCAGGCTTTGTTGGGATCACAATCATGAGTGATTTCCATCATAAAGCTTAACCTCACCTAGTTATTTCAATCTAATTCATCTTTAGCTAATACTGATATAGGTAAATAAATTATTAGCCCAATGATTAGATGCAACACTGTTACTCATCCAATCATTTGCGTCTGAATCTGATTCGTGAGTCTTCTTGTACAGTTGCACTCTAATATAAGTACAGAGAAATGGTGAAATAATAGTAGGTGAAAAAAATAGTATTACAGTAATGTAATCCAGGATGAGACACGACATAGTTGCAACTTAAATTAAAGGACAACAAAAGCTTGTGGATCCATTCACGGGCGTAGCTTACACCTAGGGAAAATATTTATAATTTTTTCCAAAGACTATAGGTATTCTTCACGGAAAACAATATTGTTCCAGTCGGATAAGAACACTCTACAGTCTAGATTGTAAAGTTCTTTTTTCAAATATTTAATAGAATTGCATACTTAAGATTCAAATTTGAGACTAATATTTCAGCTTTAACAATCTCACACCATAAATCCACGCTCTTGGTTGTAGATTATTTATAGTTTACAAGCCATAAAAAATGTACCGAAGTCACATGGCTGCCATAGAATATGTAATAGCTTTTATATGACTAGTACTATTCATCTAGTAGCTCAGCCTGCATGATTTAATCCAGGGGCATTTTGGAGTCTTGACATCATCATTTGCAGAGAAATTGCAGTTACAGGTAACAGGAGCATGTAGACAATAGAGTATGGATTGGGGAGTATCACTTGTCCATTCACTTGCACAAAAGGCGAAAAGAACAGTATGATTGTTCTGGCATGTTTCACCTTTGATGGAAATAAACCCCCGAAGCAGGTAACTCATGCCTTTATGGCTTTATGAATTTATAAAGTCAGTTGAAAACTAGGTAAGAACAAACTCTAGATCAGTTCTTAGCCAGCACAAAAAACCCTATATAAGCCATGAATGTGACTTGAAATGCCATTCATAGTGAGAAGCAAAAAAATCTAGCACCCTTCATACAAAGACCAGACCAATAAAGGTTGTTAAATAAAAATACTTGAATTTTTGCAATGTACCTCAAAATTTACATAATATATCTGCCTATGTGTAATATGGTTAGAAACATGATCAAATATTATGTTTGAAAAGTTTATAAAGCTAAATAATTATAACAGAATTAAATGATTTAAAATCTTGTATTGTCCTTTATCTGCTGCATTGATAGTAGCAAACTGCAGACTTGAATCAAACTTGTGAAAATTGACATTTAAATTAAAAACCATCAAACTGATCTCTAGAACCACCTTGTGAGTAGAACAGTTTAAACATACGTATACTCAATATTGTGCTCATATTAGCATCAGAACATGTTTCTTGACCCCACACGCTTGTTGTAATCAACTGCTTGCTAGATTCATCTAAGTAATCATTTTTATTTTGGTACAGATGAAATAAAAGGAACAGTCACAGACAGCCTTAAAAAAGAGTTCGTAGGGCCATCCCAATTCCCAAAGCAGACTCCAATGTCGGTTCATGCCATGATTGATTAATCACGGGCAGAGGTTCCAGAGAATCAGATTCCAGATCAGTTACCTAAGCCACCAAGCAAATTCCAGCTAAAAGAAACTGCAGAAAGCTTAGATAACAAACTACATGCTTCTTTGGCAGCTGAAAAGTTGGCATGGACATGCCACTGGCACCACCTATTACGCCACCAACACCTAAACCTGCTTTTTTGCAGATTTCCCAACAAGCAAACATTTAACTTCCATCCAATTATCATGACTCAATAGAGCAGATGTCTAACAGCAGAAAAACCTCCCTTTCATGCCACAATTGCGAGATATTATTACATGGTCCGGGATTATGTAGTCCTGATGGATCTTCATGTGATATGCTATTAATTTTATTTTTTTTATAAATTGAAAAATGTGGTTAAGTGTCATGTGAAAATTAATCAGCACCATGTCTCGGTCCATGTAATATGTTTTTAACAAGTGCACAGTGCATCACTTATTTTTTGTGTAACCAAGAGTATCTGAAGCTTCAATTTTGCACACAACTAAAATGGTATATCTAGTTGCAACTCCATTTTCAAGCGCAGGATCAAACTCTACATCTTAGTTAAAGGACACAAGGGTCGAATTACTGCACAGTTACTCACTATGGTCCAAGTTTAGCTCTATCTAGTCACTTGTTGTAGCCATGTAGGCTTTTATAAATTTTCTCATTGACAAGTCTGCAAAGCAATTGCACCTCATTCAAAAGTCAAAACCTCATTGTTGCTTTCCTTCCATAATATCTTTATCCATAAACCATAATGTCATGGCAGAAACCATCCTGTATGTGTATGTGTATGTGTATGGTGAAAAATTTCTCTCCAACATTTGCATGAATTATTTTCTTGGCAGAAACTATGTATCACAAGTAACAAGTGGTCCTCTCCACTCCATTTACAGAATCTATTTCTATGGCTCTTCAAAATTCACATTCTTACAAAGCCTTTATGGCACTAGATCTTTTTGAGATATTTTAGAAAATAACTACCAAACAATTCAAATTTCCTTTATGTACACAACACATTAACGGGAGGACTTTAGTTTTTTTTTTTCTTTTCAAGTTAATTTTTTTTCACTTCCCATTGCCAAGTAAAATATTGCGCACGTCCTTATACTCTTTTTTTAATTCACACACATTTATAAAGTTAATTAATTTAGTTAGTTGTTTCAAAAAAATTAATTTAGTTAGTTATGATAAATTCGTTAAAAATTTGTATTATCTTTTAAATTATTGACATTTGTCATTTTATTTTTTTCTTTAATTGTTTTTTACGGGTCAATTTTAAAATTATATTGACAATCGTAAAAAAAATTCTATATGGTAATAACATATAATTAGTAATTCATATTACCGTGTCAAAATTTAATTATTTTATTACCTATCATTTACAAAGAAGTTTTTAAACTTGGGGGGGGGGGGGGGGGGGGGGGGGTTAAGTTGTTATTAATTTTTTTGTTGACCATATAGAAAATTATTTTTATTAGGGCACCATATAGAAAATTCTAATACATTAAAAATGGCATATACTCTGCTTAGTTTTGCAATGTTCTTATGACTAAAAATTTCTGTTGGACAACTTCTGATATGTAAGTTTTAACTTGTAATATGTAAATTTTTGGGATTAACTCAGTTTTTAGTTCTTAAATTATTTTGAAATTTAATTTTTAGTCTAAGAAAGAAAATTTTGACTGTCAAGGTTTTTAGACTTAAAAAATTTGATTTTTAGTCTCTAAAACCCCATTAAATAAATAAATAAAATGGGATTAACTAAAAATTGAATTTTTAAAAAATAAAAATTTAGTTAATCCAAAAAAAATAGTAGAAGAAAAAAAGGATTTGAATTCTCTCATGTTCTTGAGAAATATGATGTGTTCATAATATAAAGAAAAACATGTTAATATCAAATTTAATTAGTGTACAACAAAACAAAATAGTTCATTGTTCGATAAAATTTATGTCTTTTTTTATCCAACATAATCACATCATGTTATTCATCACGAATGTCAATTCGAGAGAGAGAGAAAAATGGAGGAAACTGAAAGGTAGAAGAATAAGAAACAAAACTTTCTAAGAGTACTACATTTGATAGTGCTTTACATTTGTTGGAAAGTATTAGTTTGTGTTATCCCCTTCTCAAGGTTCCAACCATAGGTAAACTTACCCCACATTTGTTCTTTGCACTTGCTCTACATAAATGAGATCTCATTCAAGACTGAATTAGTGAAATATTTTTGTTTCACCAAGCTGTGTTCTAGATAAGTTTCATCATGACAGACATATTTGAGAAGCAACCATCTCCTGATTCTTTAAATGCATCAAGCAGTGGCCTGAGGGAGATAATAAGGAGATTGAGTGTAGAGCTGCAACATCAAAGCCTAGATATGTTTTGGCCAACAACTCAGATCTCAACTTCTTACCCATCAAAATTGACCTGAATTGTGCTCGCATGGTAAGAGTACTATATATACGCAACCTTTCTAAGAGTACTACATAAACTTCTCTATAAAAACTTACGGAAAAGCTTTTCTCCTAAGTAAAATGAATTGAACTTTTTTCATAAGTTAAAATCAACCCGCACACCTATTTTTGGAGAAGTTAAATGGAAGAGCTTTTATAAAAGTGCATAAGCTGATGGGATAATTTTTTTTTTCTTATTTTTTTCCCTATAAGTACTTACAGAAAAGTTTATCCAAATGCAACCATCCCTTGATTATTTTGTCACAAGATTTTGGATTGGATTTTTCAGAAAACATTTTAATCAAGCAAGCTATGCTTAATGTATTGTACAATATAATTCTAGACATATAAGGATGGCAAAAATGTGGAGTGAATTAACTTTGTATGGATTATGGAGTACGAGGTAGGTAGCAATTTGGACCATTACTAATGAGAGAAGGGTGAGTGTTATTATCAATTTGTTTGGTAAAATCCTGTTGGAGCTGTAAAAAGAATTTAAACATGATCCAAACAGAAACCAAAAATTGTGCCTATTATTTTTCCCTTGGAAGTAAATCTTATAATGTTTGATTTGATATTTATGAGAAGTACAAGTAATTTTGATGTGTAATGTAGGTGACGGCAGAGTTGGTGGGTACTTTTATTTTGATGTTCTGTGTATGTGGAATCACTGCAAGCACACGATTCCAAAATGGTGCAGTGGGCCTTCTGGAGTATGCAGCTATAGCAGGATTAACAGTGGTGGTGATTATTTTCTCTATAGGGCCAATATCTTGTGCACACGTTAACCCAGCAGTCACAATAGCCTTTGCAACAATTGGTCAATTTCCATGGTTCAAGGTGCTAATAATTTAATTTTTTTTATCAATAAATATTAATTCTTAATTATTAATTTTTTTAATAAAAAAATCAAATTCAGAACAGTTTTCTCTTTTCTTTCTTCTTTTACCACTAAATTAATCTTATAAAACAAACAAAGAGCATGGCATAGCCCTTAGTGATATAATTGATTAGTTTATGACTATGTACCATTATTTTTCCCATAACAGGTTCCAGTTTACATAATAGCACAGACAGTAGGTTCTATGTCGGCAACATACATAGGTAGCCTTGTATACGGCATAAAATCAGAGGCTATGATGACCATGCCACTCCAAGGGTGCAACTCTGCCTTCTGGGTGGAGGTTATTGCAACTTTCATCATCATGTTCCTCATTGCAGCTTTGACATCTGAATCTCAATCAGTGAGGACTAATTAAGCAACAAAATTACTATGCATATTTAAGTTTCTTAAAAATTAAACTAGCTGATTAAAATTTGACACTGTGCAGGTGGGCCATTTATCTGGCTTTGTTGCTGGAATGGCAATTGGGCTTGCTGTACTAATCACAGGGTACCTACCCAAAAACTCTCTTTTTTTGGCAAAAAAAAAAAATGCTCAGTAAAACTAGTTTGTGTTGGTTCAACTTATTTTAGATTTTTGGTAATTTTAGCAAAATTAAGATGAATATGTTGTCACATAAGAAATGGCAGGATACAGAATAATTGCATAGAAGAAAATATTGGTTTGGTACCAATTGATAAAAAGATTACAGAAAATCGATTAAAGAGATTTATACACGTATAAAAGAGGTCATTCAAAACAGTCATGACGAGAGTACATTACATGCTTTTAGTCATGTGAAAAAATAGACTTATTTAAAAGATATTGGAAGAAGTTGTTAACAGGAATCACATAATAAATAATATCTCTAAAGATTTTGTTTTTAACCGAGTTAAATGACATTATGTCATCCATGTAGCCGACCTTGTTCATTATGATGAGCTTTGTTGTGGTTTGTTCAACTTATTTAAGAGAAATAATTACTTTTTTCTTTGCCAATGAAAAGTTTTTGAAAAAGAAAACAATTATTTCTCTGAAATAAGTCTTATCAAGCTTGTTGTTAGTCTTTTTTTTCTAATGTAAAAGTCATTTATTTTTTTATGCAGCCCAGTCTCAGGTGGATCAATGAATCCAGCAAGATCATTAGGTCCAGCAATTCTCTCATGGAAATTCAAGAACATATGGATATACATGGTAGCCCCTAGTGGTGGAGCTGTAGCAGGAGCTGCAATGTTTCGTTTCCTACGCCTTCGAGACCAACATTCTAGTATTTTGTCCTCCCCAAACATCAGTGATGTTGGTCGTTCCTTACCCTTTTGCTCAAGTTAGTGCACCAACATGAAATACTGTGTATGCGCTTTTAGACCAAACTAAAGAAACTGCAGAATCAGTAGTAATCATTGCATATTAGATAGCTTTTAGCAGCTGAATTCTTAGTTGTTCCTTTTTCTTTTCTTTCTTTTTTCTCTAGGGAGAAGTGGGCCCATGATTTTGCTGGTAAAGAAAAATTGGAGTTCATTCTCTGAAAGAGTCGAAGGGTTCAGACAAAGATGTGTGTTAAGAACCAAAGGAATATCAGAGGGTGTTTATCATAAGTTGCCACTGTAATTATAGTAAACTTTGTCAAGAATTGGTTACAAATATATGCCGGCAATAAGATATGCTGAAGCTCAAAAGTTGAGATAACATGAGTGATTGGTAGGCAACAATCGTATCATATCAATCCATATATATTTGTTGCTAGAAAAATTTGTTTTGAAGATTAATTTTGATTCAATAATTTACTTTGATTCGAATTCTTATGAAATGTTTCCACTTTCCACTCTTTGATTTTAAATGGTAGTGCAACAACTTAAAATTAAAGCCTCTTTTGAGTTCGAGATAGTCAGTGATGTTTCACTTTTAGTTGTCGGTGCTTTTCTTTTAGTTGATCAATCTTAATTCTTTAATTTTGACTAAGATTTTGATCCACAAATAACTCTAAATGACTAATTTTGAATTGATTAACAGATAATCAAGTATAACTACCAAAATTCTTTGCGATATTGATCAAGTATAATGACATGTAAATAAAACATTGATGTTGTTAGACTAATTTGAGAGAATCAAATTGCAAAGAAATAACTTGATAAATGAACCTGAAAAGAAATGTAAAAAACTATAAAGTTGAAGTAAAGGCAAGAAAATAATAGAATTGAAAAGGATATTATAAATACAATTCAAATGGAAAATGAAGATAAAAACATGTAAAATCAAGACAAAAATAAAAGAATTCAGAGTGGACTTCGAAGGATTAATGAGAAGACCGAGAAATCTAAAGAAAACAAAAATAATAATAAATGCAAGAATTGATAAAGGAAAAACTTCAAAAATGTAAATCAATTAATCAAATAATTAACTTGTAATTTAGACTTAATATGTTTTAAATAAGTTTCTTTTATAGAAAATAAACATGTAAAAGTATCGTCCAAACAAAATATGATATTTTTTCAAGTTTAATTTTTTTTACTACAATAAAAATATAAAAATATCATGTTAATTTTATTAAATTATTTAATGTAATAGATAATTAAAATAACCAGTAAAAACATCACATAATATTATTTAATTTCTAAAAAAAATATTTGAACGTTTTCAATGATCAACTAAATAAATTTTATTTATTTTAAGAAAACATGATTCCCATAATTCATTATTTTCAGATATGACTATCTACTACCAAACGTTTCCTAAGAGATTGGATTAAGAAAATAAAAATATTGTTTTCTTATTAAAAATATTTATTATTTAGTCAGAGAAATATATAATATAGTTAGTAAAAAAGAATTGTAAAATATAACAAAATTTCTCAGGCCACGATGCCGTAGCCATGCAAAGCCACGCGTCAAGACAAGAACTCCTCAACACAATAACAACAAAATCAAATTCTTCGGAAATCAAAGCAGCAGCGATCTCGACACAGCGTAATTCCACGATCTCTTACACCTCCGGTGTTGCACATGGTCTGTGTCTTACACATTTCTAAGCGAAATGCAGAAAGGTACGTAACGTGTTGCGTACTCTTACAACAAAATTCAAGTGCATGCCATGCTTTTTCATTGATCTTAATTGGTATGACATATCATTGTGTTTAATTGGTATTATTTTTCATTGATCTTAATTAACAATGTATATTCTTGTTCATGTTGCTCCTCGGAGAAAAGAGACTTAGCCCATTTGAATGTTTCTGGACTAGATCTCATTTCTCCGAGACACGACTTAGCGACAGGAACAATTCCACGGTAAATTAAACTATATTCCTCACTCATATCTCAATCTTGTTAACTCAGAGTATAATGGCAAGCTCACATTCACACAGATCGTGGTGGCTTCCTCTATTGGGTTGATATTTGCTGCAGCAATGCATTATGGCATTAAAACAATGAAGGATCGAAAGATCATCCCACGTCTGAGAAAAACAAAGGCAAACCAAGCCCCAAAGCTTGAGAAGTTCTCTCATTACGTAGGTAAAATTAATGTATGTCCAATATATATATATATATATATATATATATATATATATATATATATATATATATGTATGTATGTATTCTTTCAGTAATATATATACTTATGGATCCATAAGCGTTAATAGAGATTTATTATATGTAAGATTAATTATCTTAATGAATTGGGGCAGCTAGGCAAATGGGGTTCAAAGACAGGAGAAGTTGTCCACTTCTTTGTAAATTGGCTTCTGAATACATAAGGAAATCAGAGGGATGTGAAGATGATCTCTACGCCTTCTTCGAGAACGAACCAGATGTGGATTCACTATTTGTGAAGCTTGTGGAGGAGTTTGAGAGATGCATTCTAAGTTACTTTGCATTCCATTGGACCCATGGTGATGTCTTGATAAGTCAGGTACGTATCTAGAGTACATTTAAGGGAACACATAAACAAGCATAATCATTTATATTACATCTCTTAGAGTATGTTTGTTTTAACGTTGTAACTCATTTTCATTCTTTCCCATGAATAAAACGCTGTTACTTTTGCGTTTCATGCCTTGGAATGATACAAAGTCCGTTGAAAACGTCTACTCAAGCATGCACTATTTGTCTACTCCCTAAACTTTAACCGATGATTTTGATCTTTTTAATTCTGAAATAGATGAAATTAATCCCTCACATGTTCTCTCTTAACCCTTTTTGTTGATGTGGCTAATGACAGATATATGGTAATCACATATTCACATGTCTACCCTGCGTCAGCATTTGTGACGTGACAGCTACATGGCTACCA
Source organism: Glycine max (assembly GCF_000004515.6). Lineage (NCBI taxonomy): Eukaryota > Viridiplantae > Streptophyta > Magnoliopsida > Fabales > Fabaceae > Glycine > Glycine max. The sequence continues at coordinate 2,892,504 of NC_038246.2, read as the reverse complement.
CTAGCCACTAGGCACCAAAGATTAATTCCACAAGATTTCCAAAAGACAAACTAAAACTATGATTTTTAAAATAGACAAAAATACATTTTACCTTTATATTAAATTGTGTATACTAGGTAACAGATCTGTTCTCTCTTTGTCTGGTTATTGCGGGTGTTTAGCTCTGAAGTTGAACCAAAAGCGAAGCTCAGGCACATAGTTATGGCGGCAACTAGGTGTGTATTATTATAATTTCCATTTATACTAATTGAACCATCTTTGGAACAATGTGCGGATCATATGTTGTGAAACAGGATGTGAAAAACCTATAAAAGGGACCAAAGGTTTTACCATTTTAGCTGCCCCTAGAAATCAATGGAACATAATAAGGAATGAAACATAATGTAATTCCTTTTGAAGTAGCTAAAAATGAAAAAAGAATCTTGTTTACGAATAAATCACTTTTTGTAACTAGTAAGTGACACCAATTTTCAAGGGCATGCCCTGTTGCCTGTTGGTATGAGACTGAGAGTGAATATGTCACAGTTTTCAGAAATGTTTTTATTAATATCAGCAGTGTGAAAAGGGGTAACTAGTCTTCCTTTTTAAGCTAAACAAATAGTATTCAATTTGCACAGGGAACAGAGGTTCGAGAGAGTGACAAAGAATCTGAAGGTGGCTAGAGTTTTCAACACATTAGTGGAAGAGATGAAAGCAATGGGACTTGTAACAAATGATGACTCTCAATGCACAGAGGTGATGGCTCCAGTAGCTCACAGTGATAGGAGCCCAGTGCTTCTTTTCATGGGTGGTGGCATGGGAGCTGGCAAGAGCACTGTGCTTAAGGACATTCTCAAAGAGTAAGACAAGTCAATTATTTTCTCTGCACAAGAACGAATCACTTTGCTTTTCAATAATAGTATAACTTATCCTATGATGTGAAAAAACTTTGGTTTTTAACCGTGTTGAATGATATCGTGTAATCCATGTAATCGACCTCACCTAGTGGAATAAGACTTTGTTGTTGTATGATGTGAAATACTTAAAACAAACCTAATTGCAAAGTGCAAGAACCTAATTTTTGTGTTCATGAAATTTAAGCAGACCTTTCTGGGAAGGAGCAGCAGGCAATGCCGTAATCATTGAGGCAGATGCCTTCAAAGAATCAGATGTCATCTATAAGGCCCTCAGTGCAAGAGGTCATCAGGACATGATTCGAACAGCTGAACTGGTGACATGATTCAGACTACTCTTTGTTCATTTCCATGTATTCTATTATGTGTGTGTGTGTATATTTATATATACATATATAGCAGTATAGCACAAATATGTGTTAACATTCCGTGTTTTTTTACTTTTTCTGTTGGGTGAATATGGTCAACAGTGACATAGCCAAAATTAATAAGGATAGATTATCATGGACAACTTAATTATGCTTAATAAGTTTAAGGTTTATTGAAATGGGTTATAAAAGAATTTATTTTGATAATCTTTACCATGAAGTTAATTTGAAAATAAGCTAAAAAGATCTTATATAAAAAAAAATAAGTGACTTTCATAGGTCCTAACAATTTCTAAATAAGATCTTCTTTATAGTTCCCTTAATATGATAGTCATTTAATAGTATAGTTGTTTTGGTTATTGCATGATCAAGTTATTGTTGCAAACAGGTGCACCAATCATCCACTGATGCAGCCTCATCCCTCCTAGTAACAGCACTAAATGAGGGGCGTGATGTAATTATGGATGGCACACTCTCCTGGTTACCATTTGTTGTGCAGACAATAACAATGGCTAGAAATGTCCACCGCCGCCGTTACCGCATGGGACCTGGCTACAAGGTGAATGAGGGTGGAACTGTGACCGAAAACTATTGGCAACGAATTGAGGGGGAAGAGCCAGAACAAGTTGGAGGCAAAAGGAGAAAACCATATAGGATAGAGCTGGTTGGAGTAGTGTGCGATGCTTATCTTGCCGTCATTAGAGGCATAAGGTAGATTCGTCATTAATCTTTATATTAGTTTGGCAATAATCTTATCAAGCATGATTCTTTCAGTGAAAATGTTTTCTGCTAACAGTGAACAAATTTGAATGCCAACAGGAGAGCTATCATGTGTAGAAGAGCAGTAAGAGTGAAGTCACAATTGACATCTCACAAGAGATTTGCTGAGGCATTTCTGACTTATTGTCAGCTAGTAGACAATGCTCGGCTATACAATACAAATTCTTTGGAAGGCCCACCTAAGGTACACTTATTAATATTTCCCTTTCTTATTCTTTCTCTGATGACAAAACCTACATACACAATTAGGGTGTTTCAAACTCAGTTTGAAGACTAAACTCCGTTTCGTAACATGTTCGATTATCCTCAGAAGTGTGTTTGTTGCCAGAAACCAAGCTTCCATAAAAGCAAGACTAAGTGCATGTTTGATTTGCAGTTGAAAATATCGAGTCGCGCGTTCCAATGCAAATCTAATGGATAAAAATAAAATGAACGCAAAAGTAATAGTCCTGATCCCTTGGTAAAATTACTTTTGCCTCAAATGTAATTTTATAACGGATTTCCAAACATGCTATACAGGTCCTTTTGCAAACTCATCTGCAAAAATGAAAATTACTCCAGAATTAAGTTTGTCAACTTTAACTTAAACATGCACTAATGTGTTAGAATGTACAAATGACAGATCATGTAAGTAATAGTAAATAATAAAATTTGTATCCCACCATTTCCTCTCTGAAATGTACCATCAAGAATGAAAAACTGTGAATACTATCTCTAGATATTTCTATTACTAACCGTTTACTATTGTCATTGCTATGGTGGGCCTTATCTGGTGCCTATATTCAAAATCACTACTGACCAGATAAATGTTGTAAAGTTGATAGGATGGAAAGATAGAGACAAGACATTGCTAGTTGATCCAGATGAAATAGATTGTTTGAAGAGGGTTTCTACATTGAATGAAAAGGCCAACAACATATATGAACTTTACAAGCACCCCAACCCAACTTGTGAAGCTGGATCTATATGGAAAGACATTGTACTATCTCCTTCAAGGTTGAACATCCAACAAGAGCTGAAGTATTCAATCCTAAAGGTTGAGAGATTAAAACGTACTAGTAGCTCTTTATGAAGCAGTGATGAAACTTTTCCACCTTCAGCTTTTAAGATAAGGTTCACAAGATAGAAAACCATCTAGATTACAAAAGTAAAGCATTAAGATATGCTCAATGAACTTACATAGGTTATTGGAATTTATGACCGAGGAAAATTTATGTTTTGTTGTGCCGACGTGATGAACTATAAGTGTACAAAAGAACATCATACAGTAAAACTCTTGAAATTGAAAATTCTAGATTTGTTTTGGTCAGTCATCAAATTGACGACTACCACCTACCAAGGATAGCTATTAAATCGAATTTACTCGGTTTCAAAATTGATTAGGCCAGTTATCAAATTTGACGATTACCATCTGCCAAATTTTAGACAAAATAAAAAGGTTTTTCTTTCTAACAGAAACTGCTAACTTGAATTTGTTTTTCTCGTACTAACAGATCATGAACTTTCCTTCATGTAACCCAATAATTGACCACTTTACGGTAGATAAATCATAAATGGAGACAAAATATAATAATTACTGTGACCACTGATCAGTGACAGCTGACAACAATATGCAATGTTAGTTGTTGGATATTAAAAACATATTGTAACAGTTAAATCCTTATGTGTCTGATTTAGATTAATTAGGAGTTTATTAGTTAATTTTAGCTAAAGTACTGAACAAAATCAATTAATCATGACAAAGAGATCAGTAGCTAGACACACTTTCTAATAGAAAGTTAGACAATAGTCTCCACTTTAACTTTTTTTTTTTACTCTTCTACTTATGCTTCATATAAGACTCTTTCCTCTTTTATCTAAACCCACGAAACCCACGAAAACATCAAGGATCTAACTTAATTGGTTAAACTATGTGTGTGAGTTATTATAAACTTTAACATTATCTTTAATTCCCATGGATTATAAAAAAATCACACGAAAACATTGTTTACTTTCTGTATTAAAAATAAGTTACAACGACAGATTCTCAAACATGTGAAAATGTTGAGGAATCTGTAGAATCAGTGAGACTTCCCCTCAAATTCCCTTTAACAGCACGGAAAACTGTGACTTAGCCTAAACTCTAGGGCTTCTATCATGTGAGCAGGTTGCTTCTCCTGGTAAGATTTCTCCAAATGCTTAGCCAACAACGTTAAACAAGCACAATTAGAGAAATAAGTCACTACATTTTCGTGAATTCTTTTTAATAACGCCACTTGCCACATGCTTACAATTTCACAGCGCACTTCGCATTACTTTCCATTAATTATATCAGATTTACTTAACGGGCAATCGTCCTATCATATATCTAAATGTTTGTGACAAGTACTTAGATAGGTAAATTATTCACTAAATAAGTAATATTTGACTAATGAAAACGATGTTAGTATGTATGTAGAAATACGCGTGTCAATTTCTTTTTCTTTCTCTCGAGGAGCCAATTGTTTAAAGCTGAAATTCAATCTGTCATAGAAGAGGCAACGAAGATTCTTTAAACACCTTACATTATCGCTGTAAAAGCTAGCAGAAATCCATGACTGAGATCTTAGTCAGCTTTTGGTATTATTATAATCTCTAATTCCTTATCAATGGTGATATTACTTACATCTACCTTAAAAAATCTACAACAGAGCTATACCTTGCTACTTGCGAGTTAATTAGTAGTTCCAAACATTTATCCGTATAACGTTTTGTTAATAAACATTGACAATCTATAATCAACATCGCTATTTGCAGATATAGCATTATTGGTAATTACTCTAGAGAAACTGGGGAGAGATGGAGGGAAAAGGAAAACACTTATAACAACCAACAACCATGAACCTCGATCAAAAGCCACCACATTGGAAGTTCAGACATTAAGTATCACACTGAAAAATTTCAAGGAAAAATGTTGAATTTGTTGTAGGGGTGGTTGACTGGAGTTGGTACGAGTAAATACGCTATTGATGCTATCATAATGTCACTAGCAGACTTGCAGTAGTAATTCCAACCACATTGCAGTAAGGACTTAAAATAAACTCTTACTCCAGGTGGACGTTATTTTCTGTCAGAAAGTAACAATATTTCCATAATGCACTTCCGAGTAAACGTGAGCCTTCTGTAATCTGTACTATTATTCAAATAAAGGGTAAGCAGCACATCAACCCTTCGATTAGTATTTCTCTATTACTTGTATGAAATATTTTTTAAGTATAATTAGATTGATTTATTTTAATGTAATAATCACTTTCTTACATATGCTTCAAAACTAATTACTATTTCTCAAAAATATTATATTCCTGATCGTACAATAGTCAATAGGTACAAACATACCCTACATACAGACACGCCAGAAGCCACAAGCTACCCTGTTTACCCTCCCTTTCCCTCTAAACTCTACACCCAAAGAGACGTTTCCATATAGTATTCATCATTCCTGTCCCATTGCTGCATCCTCAAACTTCACAAATCAATCACGGTACTACTTGAGTACCTAATGTGAACTTTTCCATTAGTGATCGGCATGGATTGAATTTTGGAAAAATCAAACTAAAATCAAATCAAATCAAATCAAACCACTAAAAGGGTTAACATATCAAAAGCAAAACTAGTTTGGTAGCAGCGAAATTGATGAAGATGGAAGTTTCTGCCTTCAGCATATATAACCCGTTGTTGCTTCCACCTTTCAAGGTAGTAGCCAGAAGGGCTACATCAGCCACATGATATAGGTGACATTTATTTCAAGCTGTAACATTGCATTTCCACAAATAACATTCTCAGAAATTATAAATAAGAAAGTTGCGACTTTAATATTCTTAGGAATATTTTTTAAAATTCAAATTGTTAAATTTAAAAGCAAATTAGAAAGAAAAGAGTAGAAATGGAAATTATAATTGAGTTAAAAAAAAAAACTTCTCATACTCCTAGGGGAACTCTCACCCCTCACCATTAAAATATAAATGAAGTAAAACAAAGAAATCTCTATTCAGCATGCATCATTATCAATACCAAATCTGCTTCAATAAGAATCGCATTATGCTTGTACTGAAAATTCTAGAGAGCACAATGAATCACCAAACACAATATGAATCATAAACTACAATAGTAGTCAAAAATCAAAATTGCATTTCCATTTTTACATTTCCAGAAGAAATTTATAAATTTTAAAACAAACACACTCTAGGGTTCAATTAACGATAGCATTATTCTATGATGTGGCTTCCCGTCATCTTTTCTAACGAATATTTCTATAAACAAACCTTCATTGCCATATTAAGTCATCCACTGAAATCTACTGATAAGTATTTAAGTTCTCTACGCATCCTCAAAATCTGAACTCTGAAGTGAGAAGATCCTAAAGGCACAAGCTGCTGCGGGATTTGAAATTCATCAGAAAAGCTGAACAACTAAACGCACATAAAAGCTCCCATGAAGAAGTCAAGTAATTGGTCAAAAGAGCAGAAGCAGTCAATAATACCAGTACCACACTAGTTACCAGTCAAATTAAGAATACTTGAACATTTGAAATATTCAATCAACCCATGTTATCAACTCAAGAGTTTATATAAACTCATGAAGGCTCTGTAAACTCTATAATATAGAAATATAGCAAACTAAAAAATTAAAAACACCACCACAAATGCAAAATCTGGTCGCACCAAAACAGAGGAGAACGAGAGAGAATGTTGAGACCCAAAACAAAGCTGGGAAAAAACACCACCACAGATGCAAATTTGGTTGCACCAAAACAGAGGAGAATGAGAGAACATTGAGGCCCAAAACAAAGCTGGGAAATCACCATCACAGATCAGGTTTTGCGACACAAATCCTGCCCTAGGTCTGTTCTGCATAAATCACCCCTAGGTCCAGAAATGCACACAACCGGTGTGGCTTGGGGCTATATTTTAATGCCCAACTGAGCTCCTTGAACCACCCCTAAACTCACGATTTTACATGAGTTTGCACGAGCTTACTCAAAAACAAGTTTACAAATGAGTTGAGTTGGCTTGCAATTTTGATAACCATGCAATCAACAGAAGATCTAACAATGATGTCTGTAATTCTAAAAGCACACTCACAATTATGATCACATTTATGGTATGTTTGAATCAAAGGAAAGAAAATAAAGAGGAAAAAAAATACAAATAAGCATATATTTTCTTTTGTTTAGTTGGGGAAAAAGTGAAAATAAAAAGGAGAAAAGTTGAATTCCAAAGACAAATAAAAAAATTTCTTTCCTTCCACAGCTCCACTTTCCCTTTAATTCAAATTTTAAATTTTTTTTCTCCTCGATACCAAACATAGTTTAAAAACAATTTCATGGTAATTTAGTTTTAGCCTTGAATCTTTCCACTGACATATGCCAAGATAAATCCATACACAGCATAAAATTTTTATAAATGTGAAAATAAGTGTGCTGCCTCATAACTGACTCTGTTCCATGATAGTATTTTCTAGTTAGTACTGAGTAGTCAAGAAAGGAAATGGAACAGGATGGCCCATCTTAGCATTGAGTAGTCAAAAAAGAAATTGACATTGATTGAGTTACTCTTTACATTGAAAATACTTGTCAATAGCACCATATTACAGCGCTGTCGTTAAATCGCGACATTGAGCTGATGAAGCATGCTACAAAAATTGAAGTGACACAATTTGAAGTAACGGCCATCGCAGCTGCAATAGCCGACAAAATCACAGCTGGCACGGTTATTACTAAAGTGGCTCACATAAATCCCATTTTAACCGAGAAGCGGCCTAAAGCAGCATCGCCTAGGAATGTTTTAGAGGATCGATTTGGGATTCTGACACCTTTGAATCAGAACCGAACCCTAATTTCCCATTCACTCATCCTTCCCTGCAAAATTTTCTTGCCAGCTGTGACAGTCAGTGACCCCCAACCTTTGCACCTCGGCTCTCCATAGTTTATGATCATTCGTGAGATCTTCGGAGGCATTTCCTGGCCAACCGTGACACGATTGCTGCTTTGCTTTGTTCTGTCCCTGCGTTGTTCTGTTTTGTGATCTCTTCAACACAGGTATCTCATCTCACTGTCTTTGCTCTCTTCTAACTTCTAAGTTTACCCTTTAATTTTTTTTAATTCTAATTGGTTAGAACAGCAACCATCCTCCAACCTTCGATAACATTTTCAAGGTTGGTCGCTCCATGCCACTGTTTGGGATTGACAACTATGACACAGAAATTAAAGCTAAAGAACAGGCTCTTAAACAGAATATTGAGCTCCATGTGCAAAAAGCTAGCAATCTATCAGATAACCATCATGCTTCTGCTGTCACCAAGGGGCAGGTAAATGAATCTAGTCCCTACTTGTCTAATTAGAGAAACCCCACTTTTTTGCCTCTTTATTGGCTCTTTCATATGAATATTTTTAGGGACATTATTCAAAATAGTTTAGCAGAGATGGAAACTTTGTATTAGCCAAAATTCTTATTTACATAAGTATATGAAACAACAGACAGCCACTAAAATTGGAAATGTCATCTGAAATTATAATGCTTGTTGTTCCGACCTCAAGTCTACCAAGATCGTTAGGGTAACCACATCCGAGTTATTGTCCACTTTGGTGCTCGGTGGCCTGTCATGGTTTTGTCCTTATTAAAAGGCACCTCAATAGATTGAGGGGAAGAGTGTTTATAAACTACCTTTGGCCTTTACTCCTAAGTGATGTGGGTCTATTGGCATACAGAAACAAGTCCCCCAGTCAAGGCTAAGGGGAAAGAGTGGCCTAGGCCATAGAACTTGGCATTCACGCAATTCTAGACTTATGCACCATCTTGCAGTACATGATTTCTATTCCTCAAGCAAATCTTATACTTCATCATCTATCTCTCCTGTTCATTTGTCAGCATGACAGAAACCCACACCAATAAGGACCAACACTGTTACTAAAAAAATTTTATTATTAGTAACTATCATTTATCATTTACATGCTAAGTGGGACTGAAATATAACCTTAACAGTAGAAATATTAAAACACACATGAAGTTTGCAGCTACTATGGGCCAACCATTGCCTCGCGCCTCTTAGTTTAGCACTTGAGGGACTGTGAACCATCCAGCCTCTACGGGATGACCATCCACAAGTACTTGCACCTCTTGGCACCCTACGTCACATTCTGGCTTTCATCACTCGTTCGGCCTGTGCTGACCGACTAGTGTCACAAGCCCTCGTCCACATGGTTGCCTTCTATGCAACTGTTGATCAAATGGATCGAACATTACCCCTACATCTGGGCCAACAAACCGAGTGTAACATTGGACAGCAAGAAATGTGCCCCCTAACAATAGAAACCTTAAAGCTCTTCGAGACCCATCAACATACGAATGCATGGCCACCACAAGAGACGCACCACCTTCTGACATGTTAGAGACGTGGACTCAGATGTGAGGCAACAGCAAAGGGCACACCACTCTGACATATCATGGTTGCAAGCACCACCAAAAGCATGCATGCATATCCACAAGGTGATAGACACCGCCACCTGACATGTCAGAGGGTGGACCACCACCATTGTTATCATAGTACACTAACCACTATAGGGCACCATAATATAAATAGGTGTAGTATCCTTCTTACTACACCCAAGGTTTACGCATCTAAGAATAGGCTGGCTGAGGTTTCTTGAATCCCTATCTATCTATAGGAAGCCATCAGTGGGTGGTGCTCTCTAGCGTGAACAACACACACTACCTAGAAAAGAAATGTCAAAAGCTTACATATACTGACACTACAATGGAAATAATATGCACTCCCTAACAACTATACATAACATTTTGTTCATGTATTAATGAGACAACCACCAGGACATTGCTTGCTCATATAATGAGGCCGACAAGACAAATATGGATGCATAATTGCTACATTTCAAGCTTTTTGAGTTGTAAACTGATTCACTTTGGCCTTGGGATTTGGGGAATAATATCAGAATGACTTGTTGGAATTTCGATACTAGATATATCATATCATTGCTCAGAAATTAATATATGATGTTTATTCTGATGATGATGTTTATCAAGCCTAATTAGTTTCTGATGTGGTTCACAATTAACTAAGAAGTAGCATGTAGATTAAAACAAAAACGAAAACACATACAGATTCCTGTTATAAAGCAATTCAGTGATACAAAACACATAATTAAATATGGGATCACAAAAAAGCTTCACAAGATTTGGAACAATAACTTCACTTATAAAAAAAAATTAGTATGAAAAAAAAATGTGAAGCTTTATGGAGTGAAACAATAGTAAACTTACACGACAATTGAAGAGCAGGGGAGCACCGATGGAGATGAAGCCTCTTGCTGGAAGGTTGTTGCGAGATAGGGATGGAGACCATGAATTGCTTCCGGCTGGAATGTTCTTTGGTTAACAAAGGAAGCTCATTCAGAGGTTCATGCTGCTGCAAGATGAAGCAAAGCAGAAATCAGCAAACACGCCAACAAAAACAGTGCAAAATATTTAGTAAACCACCAAAAAATCTACACAATAGAGCATGTCCTCAATTCATAGTCTTATATAACTACACATATCAAGAATCAAAGTCATTTAGACAATTACCGTCGCATATTGATTCCTTCACCAGAACCTTCCTCTCAATGGAAATGCAAATGCATTCCATTGACAGTAACACCCACACCCACACCCACACCCACACAACCACAAATCCTCACAATCCTGTTTTCCCCAAAACTCTTAAATACCAGAAAACATCAAACCTACATAAATTGATGACTAACTCCTAACCACATCACTTTAAGGCATAACAAATCTTGATTTAATGCAGTCTTTCTGTACCATCAAAATGTAGTAACACAAAAATCCAGATGTAGTCCAACACCAAGTAGACATTGTAAAAAGGGATTAATTCTACAAGTGATATGCAATAGCCAGGAGTAAGGTAAAAAGCATTAAGAGAGAAGGTCCGGTTAAGAGAATAATCATCAAATTAAGATTTTCATTTACTGTTTCTAAAGAAATCCCATCCATCAGAAACAAAAGCCAATGACCCGAAGAAATCATTAGTAATCCCCTAAAGATAATTTCATTGCTATTCCTGTCTTCAAAAAAATTTGAACAAACCTCCGAGTCATAATAGTTGCCAATTTTGCTGAAAGTTTGTTTAAAACCATCAGTGTGTAGACGTTTCATCACCTCCCATTGTGATAAAACTCTTCAAGCATATCTGCTATATACTAAAATACAGAAGAAAAAAAAAGTGAATGACCTGCTAAAATTGCACAGCATGACCCCCTAATAGAAATAGAAACATCAACCATTTGCGCATTCCTTTCAATTTCATCTTTGTATGCTTGATACTAATTATGCTCTTCCTCATTGCATAAAAGACAATCTGAACACACTTTCTATAACTTTCCACACCCAAGTCTAAACAATCGTACCAAAGCAATGGGATAAGAATTTTGCTGTAAACCGTCTTTAAATTATTTCCTCACTACTTCTGTCATTCCACTAGGTGGTTACCACATCAACATGAAAATCACTCAACCAATTCCTTTATTACCACACATCTTCAGATAAATCGAAGTCCAAAAACCATCTTCATTCTTGTTATTAAACTGAATAAGCTACAACCACATTGCACAAACACTTTTTTAAAGAACAGAATAACTCCATTATATCATTAAAACAAACAGCTAAACACAACCCATAACATTGTCACTCATTCAAGCATCCAGGATGCATTGAAAATTATAGAAATTGTAGTAATAAAGCAACCAACTAAACAAGTTGAGATGCAAACAATCAATTGCTAATCAATTCACACAGGAAGGTCAATCACGCACAAGCAGGCACATCAACTAGTATCATCATATAGATATTAACAGCATCAGGCAAAATTTAAATACACAGAAAGCATATACTACAAATCCATTCATGTGAAAAAGGTGCTTATACTACATCGATCCATCAAAGGTACTATAACGCAAAGAAACCTCACACTCTAAGATACATTTTATGATTAACTCATTTAGCTGAAAGGCATAGCTAGAAACATTGTTTTTATCTACTTCCTAGGTCGAACCAAAAAAAAATCAAAACTAAAAAGGGAAATAACAAAGGTTTCATAAAATCAGATTTCATCTGTTATAGGAACATCATCTGTAACCCCCAACTACACCAAGAGGACAAAGAACTTCACAACACCAACCCCAAAACAACCCTACCCCACCGACCACTCTTTCTCACTTCCTACCCCCTCTCTTGGCCGTAGCCTTTTTGGCCGGAGACTTTACACTCTTCGGTTTCACACTCTTCACTGGCGTTTTCTTCGCTGCCACCGCAACTTTCTTCGCCGCGGGCTTAGCAGCAGGAGCTGCTTTCTTCCCTGGTGAAGTCCTCGTCGACGTCCTTGAAGCCTTGACGGGCTTGGCTTTGGGCTTTGCCGCGGGCTTGGCAGGAACAGCCTTTGTTTTAGCAGCAGGCTTGGACTTGGCAGCTGGTTTAGCGGCTTTGGGCTTGGCGGCAGCAGGCTTGGGCTTGGCAGCAGCAGAAGCCTTTGGTTTAGCAGCGGGTTTGGCCTTGGCTGGAGCTTTGGCTTTAGGCTTAGCAGCTGGCTTGGGCTTAGCTGGTGCCTTCGATTTAGTTGCCTTAGTATCCTTGGCTTTCGCAGCGGGCTTGGGCTTAGGCTTAGGCTTGGACTTGGCAGCTGCGGGCTTTTTCTTCTTTGCCGGCGAAGAAGAAGAAGAAGAAGATGCAGCAGGTCTGGTAGGTGGGAGCTTGAACGAGCCTTTGACTTTGACGAGTTTTCCGGCGGCGACGAGCTTCTTCAAATGGTAGAGAAGAAGCTTCTTGAAGTTCGGTGGAAGCTGCTTGTGCTTCTCCTCGATGAACTTCGCAATCGCGTATTGGCTCGAACCGGTTTTCTCCTTCAGCGAGGTAATTGCATCTTTAACCATCTGCAGAAAAAAAAATCAAAATAATTAGATCCAAGTTCAGATCACAAAAATTGTAAGAGAATTAGAATTAGAGTTATTATTAGAACTAGAATTAGAATTATGGTTTCGGATCGAACCTCTTCGTAGGAAGGATGAGTGGGAGGGTTGCGAGGTCTGGAAACCTTTTTAGGTTTGGGCTCCTTGGTTTTCTTAGCCTTGGCTTCAGGTTTGGTCTCCTCCTTCTCCTCCGGGGGAGGATCGGCGGAGGCAGGTTCGGGAGCGGGTTCCACCGCGACAGTGGGCTCTTCTGTGGCCATGGAAATGAGGGGAAATTAGGGCTTGAGAGAGGATTGGGATCTGTGTATGATGGAAACGTTGAAGAAAGAAACTGAGGATTGAAATGGCAATTGGCAAATTTTGTTGTGAGAGAAGATGAACGAATTTTGATGGTTTAAATAGTCAAGTGTGTGAAGGACTATATCCAAATACTTATTTCTGATTGGTCCACGGGACCCTCACACGGATTGAAGCCTTGTTTTAATTTGAATGTGAGCCATTGGATGTGCCTTTTATCAACGGTTGTTCCAACGGGGAGAGGCTGGTTGGAATGTTTTGGGGAGCTATGGCTTGCTTTTGGTGTGTGTTTCTAAGCTCGATTCATTTGCCAATTTCTCGGGCTCTGGTTGATGAATTTGAAAGGGGTTTTTTGAGACTTGTAGATTATTATTCGAGCTTTCTGATGAGGGGTGCAGCGTGCTAATGGATCAGTGGTTTGGGAGGAATTTGGTTTTGAAGGCGCAATGGTCATGAGTAGGGTTTCTTGTGATGTTATCAAGGTTTTTATCTAATTGAGGGGAATACTTTGGCTGGGGGTGTGATCAATTCACCACTCGTGAAAATAGGTTAACAGAGGTTTCCGTTGCATCAAGAATCATCCAAATCGGATTAGATTTGGGTATGGAATGATTGCTTACAAAGTCGTTGAAGTTGAACAAAGTCTAACCAAAGAACATGTGTGGCAACAACCTATTATGTCTAGAACATTGTTGTTTCTCATATATTATGCTTAATTGTCATTCATTTGTTCAAATTCAATATTTCAACAATGAAATGGTGTTTAATGATAGGGTAATTCCAATCCAAAATTTCCGTTGTCACAAAAGAAAAATTGATTTCTTGGTATTAATGCTTTAAAAGGCAAGTAAATGATTTGTTGTGCAAGACTATGCAGATTTGATACAAAGCTACTTTGTTGTCCAACACCATTCCACTCATTTGATTCAATTCATACTTGAAATATACAATTTTACAAATATGTTGCATATACGGTGCTACATTGTTTGATCTACATAGAATAGGCATTGATATGTTCAATTAAGTTTGTGTTATACTTGATGTGAAAGGTTAGAAACTTTATTCACTTATGAATTGGTGACATGAACTGTTTGAAATTTCTTTTATATTTAGTTATTGTTATTTATAAATGTTTTTCATGATAAAAGTACATGTTATCCTATCTTATACAAAAAATAAACACCATATACTATATACACAATATTAGTCTAAACAAGTTTACTATACAACCATATGCATATATATTAGTAACCTAAGAGTTTGCTCCAAATATGCATACTTATCATGTATATTTTATATTGTCTTGCCATCCAACATGACTCCATATGACTATGACTATCTCTATTTGAAATATAAGATTTGGGTCTTCTATAATATTACTATTGGCTGTATTATTATTCAACTTTCATTTTGTGAAAATATGTTATGGTGTTAACTTATGCTACTAAAGCAACTCAAACATCTTTCATGGGATTTAAGATTGCTTCAATTGACAAAATATAAAGACTATTAATATGAATTATTCATCATACTTATCTTTAGTTGAAACTCCAATCAATTGTATGTGAGCCGTTTAAGGCTTAGACAATTATGATAACAAATATCATTAAAAACTAAGTATCACATTATTATTTACATGTGTATTCTATGAAATAAAAATACAACTTCTACTCAATATTCTTAGATGATTGGATGTTGTATGTATTGTTACTATATAAAATACAATATTTTCATTATTTGATATTTACTTGACAATCTCACAATATTTTGGCAAAAATACAAAGTTTTAATTAATTGTCACAAAAGTTTCAAGTCTTGAGTTAGTGCATTTAAATATCTTTTTGGGTCAATCTCAACCTATTGCACCTACAAGGCATAACTCCAGCCCTCAAAATTATAATAGTTCCACAACAAAAATCCATATAAAATAGACATATTGATCCAAAATATATATATATATATATATATATATATTACACAATTTTCATAAAATTTGTGTTTTGTGTCATTTTTCTAAAAGAAATCAACAAAAAAATAATATTTCAAACAATAATGTGCTTAAATATGTTTTAATTAAAAAAAACTAGAATTAGACATATGTAATTTCAATTGTTAAAAAGTATATGCTTCAAAAGTCAAACATTTGAAAATTCAAAGTTCATTTCTTTTTTAAAAAAATGCACATATTTATTTACAATTTGTTAGAATCATGCACGATATTTCCTCATACAATGACTATCAATCATTTCATGTACACATCTTCATTAGTAACTCAAAATTTAACTCTTCATCTTCATACACATCATATCATTTTATTTTATTTTTTTCAATTTAATTGTACTTTAATTATTTTCATGTGATTATCATTACTAAAGATAAATGTGACAAATAGATCAGACTATCTAGGGTAGGGTGAACTTATCTAATAAAATATAGGACTTTTTTTAAGGAAAGTCACAATTAAGACTTTTCATTAACAATAAAAGATTAAATGCCAATGGTATAGTCAAAGGATTGGTTCCAAACATTAAACATTAATGTCTTAGCTAAAGTGTAGGCAACATTGTTTGCTTGTCTCCTCACAAAACTCACCCTAGAATTTGAAAATTTTAAAAGCAATTCTCTACACTTAGACATTGAAACATGAAAATCAAATATTACAATTGTTGCACTTGTGATGTTGTCCACAATCATCTTGCAGTTGCTTTCAAAGATGATCTTCTGATAACCCAAGTTTGTTGTCCATCTTATAGCTTGGAGTAGAGTGCCCATGCTTTCCCCTCATGTGGCCTCGGGATACCAATAAGTTTGTTGGTTTTTCCTATACAAAAGCCCAGGCCAAAGGTATTGAGATGAAAGAATATGGCGGCGTCCAAGTTGCACTTGAAAGATGAGGCTGGTGGTTTCTACCATTATTGTTGCTAAATATCCTCTAAGAATGTGGTACTAGATGAGGAATTTTTCCTCCTTACATTCTATCATTCTTGAATGAATTGTCATGAATTGCTAAATGAGGTTGTAGGATTGATGTTGCTTCCGTTCCAGATGAATTCTTTTTTTTATGTTCTAGATTGTCCATAACGCAATCCTAGCTTTTTGCAGAAGGTGGTGGTCATTTAGCCACTTCATTAGATTGAAGAGCAAACTCTTGAAGTCATTTGATTGGTCAATTATCTGCTTAAGAACAGTCCAAAGGCCAACTTCTTTACAGTTTCACAATCAATGAATAAATGCCATTTAGATTCAACATTGCTAGAGTAGAAAGAATAGTGAAGAGGGCAATGGACTCCTCTTTAGAATAGGTGTTGCCCGATAGGTAAACAACCTCTCAAGAGCCTCCATGCAAAATGTTTAACTTTAGGGGGGATATGAAGCCTCCATATTAACTTCCAATTACCTAGTACTTTGAGATGATCATTGTCAATAACTTAATCTATGATGCAGTGGTATGAGCTTTTGACACTATACAAACTATTTTGAGAGAACCTCCAGATGAGTTTCTCTTCGTTTGTCGTGTTGATAAGGGGAATTGTGAGGATTCATGTAACATCATCATTGGAGAACATGGTCTCGAGAGATTCAGTTTTCCAAGAATGGGTTTTTTTATCAGTAAGGTCACTCACAAGAAGATTTTCTTGACCAGCAATAATGGGAGAAGTTATGTGAAAATTTTTAGATGAATTTAACCAAGGTTGGGACTGGGACCTTACCTTTATAGAGTTGTCATTGCTTATCTTCCATTTCAATCCTTCATTCACCACTACACGTGAAGCATGGATATTATGCAATATAAAGCTTGGATTATGGCCGAGTTAAGCATCCAAAAAATCCCTTGACGAATAATATTTTGCTTTGAGCACTTCAGAAACTATAGTATCATGGTTGGTTTTCAATCTTCAACCTTGCTTCCCTAACATGGCAAGGTAAAAATCTTGAAGGTGTCAAAATCTCTTCCCTATATATTCTTTTTCCATGGATAATTTTCCCGAGTGAACCAATGGATTCCTTTGTTCTGGTTGATGTTTTTCCATCAGAAAAAGTTCATCATTTTCACTAGTTCCTCTTGAAGTGTAGAAGAAAGAAGAAAAATACTCATGCAATATGTTGGCATAGACCGTGCTACTGACTTTAACAGAATTTCCTTACCCGTTTTGCAAATGAACTTTGTTAACCCATGGTGGATGCGATTCCACAATTTGTCCCTGAGGAACCCAAAAATAACTTTTTTCCTTCTCCCTATGATAGATGGTAGGCCTAGATATTTTCCTATTCCAATGGTTGTTGTCACTCCTTGTTGTGCCAAGGTGTGTTGGTGCTAAAAAGTATTTATGATTTTTGGAAATTTATTAATTATTTAGATGTTGTCCCATACATGTCAAAAATTTTGTTTAAGGGGATTTGTTTCTTCTTCATCTGTCCTGCAAAATAAGAAAAAATGTCAACAAATAAAAGGTGTGTGAGAGTTGAGACATTTCTACACACTTTCACTCCATAGTGTTTCCTCTCAACTCATATTTTTTTAAAAGGGCAGGAAGCCCTTGTGTGCACAAAATGAAAGGGTAGGACAATAGTGAGTCACCCTGTCTAAGTCCTCTCTCTGGAGAAATATTTCCCACATTTTCACCATTGGCCATAATATAGTAGTGAACAATTTGAAGGCAAAGTTTCATCCATCCAATCCTTTTTTCATGAAATCTCATTTTCTCTATGACAGACAAAAGATATTGTCAATCCACTCTGTCAAAAGCTTTGTTAATGTCAATTTTTAAGGCAACTTCCCCTTGTTTGCCTTTTTTCTTACATCTCATGTGATGGATAATTTCAAAGTCTAGTATAACATTGTTAAGGATTAAGTGATTCTCAACAAAACTTGATTGTTCAAGGGAGATGCAGTGAGGAATAATTGGGTTTAGTCAATTCGCAAGGACTTCTGAGACATTAGACGGAAGTCTTTAATGCAAGTAAGGTTACTGATTTTGGGGATGAGAACTATGGTTGTTGCATTTACCTCAATGGGGAAGGAGCCAGTTTCAAGCCAAGTAATACCAGAATGGTAGACCTCAGATCCACATAGGTGCCAAATTTTTTTGTAAAAAATTGGATTCAAACTATCAGAGCTAGGGGACTTGTCAAAGTTCATATTGAAAAGTGCAATTCTAAATTCTTTCTTAGTAAAAGAGGCCAATAGAGGGGCATTGTCGTAAGGAGAAACACAATGAGGTATATTATCAATGACTGGAAGATAAGAAGTATAATTGTTGCAAGCTTGAAATAAGGTATTGAAATAAGAGGTAGCAACATCAAATTTCTTTTTTTTTTTTTATTGAAATCAATATCATCATCATCATGTTCTAGGCAGTGGATCATATTGGAGGCTTTCCTGGAATTAGAAGAGGAATGGAAGAATTTAGAGTTAACGTCACCATCTTTCAACCAGAAAATCTTAGCCCTTTGTTTCTAGTAATATTCTTCCTAGGCAATCAACATATTGCGTTTTTTGTTCACTTCAACATAGTTGGAAGAGATGTTCAAATTGTTAGATTGACGAATGGATTTAAGTTCTTGTCTGCAAAATTGGACTTGATCACTATACTTCCTCCTTAGTCTACGTCCCCATGTGTTCATCACTGCGGAACATTTATTGATTTTTTCAATGATGTCCAGTGACAAAACTTTGGCCTAACCATGGTGAATGACATCATTTAATTCAAGTTCAAGCAGCCAGGAATTCTCAAACCTGATTTTTTTGCAAAAGGATACCTTTTTAGAAGCATCCAATTGAAGCAATATGAGAGAATGGTTGGACTTGGCAACCACACCATTGGAGAGTTTAAATTTTGGGAAAATATCCAACCAATCAAAAGTAGCAAATCATTTGTCGAGCCTCTCTTCAACATTATCATGTTTTACTCTTTGCTTTGTCCATGTGTATTGGTGACCCTTCATAGGAAGGTCATATAGGTTATTATCACTAGTTGTTTCTTGGAATCTGTGAATGAGCCATGATGGATTGTCTATCAAGCCCATTTTTTCATCATTTGATAGAAGGTCGTCGAAGTCACAAAAAATACACCAAGGAACAAAGGTGTCATTTGAGAGGGACAACGCAAATTCCATGATTTTTTTTTTGTTTCTTCTTTCTGGGAATTTATAGAATCTAGTTAATCTCTAGTCATGGCAACTGACATGGTGGACAATGACATTGATGAAATTTGAAGAAGAATTAAGGAGGGTGCAGTCAAATGGCTTTTTCCAAAACAGGGCCAAACCTCTGTTTCTACCATTAGAGTCCATTGCAAAGCAAGAATCGAAATTAAATTGGCCACGAATGTATTCAACACGAGAAGAATGAGTGAAGGATTCAAAAAGAAAAAGAACTTCAACATTGTATGTTCGAACAAGATAAGAGAGGGTTGGAACTACTTGCAGGTTGCCCAAACCCTGATAATTCTAGCTAAGAAAATTCATAACCCTAGGCAGCCCTAGTCGTTAGGGCTCACCATTAAAAAAAAGTGTGATGGTCTAGGGTTTGAGAAGGAGAACTTGTGTTTAGAGTGGAGAAAGCAAGGGTTGTTGTTTGAGTAAAGTGGTTAGGGTTTGGGTTTGTGTATTTGCGATTCTAGTTGACAAGGTTGGATAAGGGGGGTGAGGTGTGGGGTTGGATTGGGTGTGGTATGAGTTGGGGTGATATGGTTCGGGCTAGGTGCAACCAACCTAGGGTTTTAAGAGTGGTTCAGTGTGAGGGTCGAATGTGGGGATAAGTTGTTGTTGTGGTCATCATTAGTTGTTTCATTAGAGTGGGAATTACCTAAATGCATTTTCTTCTTTTAAAAAATAAGGCCATAATCAACATTTATTTCAACATTCATTGCATCCGTTAATAGCTCATAATGTGATGAAGATTGGGGCATGAATTTTGAAACGCTTATCCTTGAATTACGGAAAATGTCAACCATAACTTGTTTCTATTGTAAAATCCCTTCATCATTGGCATTAATTACATTATAATCTTTGTAATTAACATCATCATTAATGCCTTCGGTGGATGTTGGGGGTTTCCACTAGCTTGCTTATCCATCATCGCGAAGCAACTTGGAGTTGTTGGAGCTACCTGAAGGGCAAGGATCAGCTCTCAGCTCTATTCCCCAACCCTGATAACCATCACCCTTGGGTAGTGAGAGAATTTTCCTCTAGAATTCATCTGTGTGGTCAAGTAATCCACAGAGATAACAATAAGACCCAAGGCGCTTATACTTGAACGAGACTTCCTTCAAATCTCTTCTAGGTCTTTTGATTTTCTTAACTCTCTTCAAAGGTTTAAGGATATCCATAAGAACTTGAATGCACATAAATGGCGTAGATAATTAACATTATTCTTGCCATCGTATTCCATAAAGTCTCATATGTAGTTACTAAGATTCTAGCCAACAATCTTAGACATGAACCCTATAGGGACATTGTGCACCTGAACACAATAAGGGATCATAAAGAGAGGAATCAATGTAGGATCTTCCTTTCCTTTATAGCACCTAGTATAAGGATGAGTTTGTCAAAACTCCATGGGCCCCCATCCAGAACTCAGTTGTGGTCATGATTGTAGTAGAAGCCGAAAAAGAAGTTGGGTGCTCTTATTTCAGTGATGTGCATCCCTTCTAATGGCCTTTAAACATTGGCCATTCTTTTTTCATGATGGAAACACATATCAATTTATCCATCAGAAATATGCCTACTAGACAAAGTGAGAGATCATTCTTTTGTGATTCAAGTGGTGCAATGTTTATCTCCATTTTAGTGGGGTCATCTTCAGTGTTGAGATTTTCCAAGTTAGGTTCAGATTTGGTGGTAGGTCAGTGGAGAGGGAGGTAGGGAAAATGATAGAAAGGGATCAATGGTCATAACAATAGGAAAACCTCTCACAAGGAGAGAGAGAATAAGATTGAAGAAAAAATAAAATAAAATATGAGACTTAGACTTTAAATTTTGAGCTCGAATTAGATCTAGACTTTTCTTTTTAGCTTGATTCAATCATGGTTCAATCCAAGCTTCACCAAAACTCACCAAAAACTAAAAAAAAGGTTATTGATGCATAAAATATAATGTACAAGGGCAAGTGTACCCAACACAGTAATAATAGTGGACCTAAGTCTAAATATTGTACCTAGATGATCAATTATATTCCCAAATAATCAATTTCACAATAAAATAAGAAAATAAAGTTTTAATCAATATGAGAAAGAGTTGTGTTCAATTTCCCTATTATGAAAATATGAATTGAAGCAATGAAGTTGGTGTGAAAATAGTTGCTATGAAAAATATAGAATTGTGATTTTGCTCATACCTTTTTTCCTCATTTCTAATTCTAACAAAACCTTCAATTAATATTCAATTACAAATATCCTTTAATTCAGTTATTAGCCTTTGTTCATTGTCTAATAATTTTTTTGCCCTAATTTAATACTCAATTGATCGTAGAACTATCAAAATAGGTCCAAGAATTAAGTTCCAAACAAGGGTGATCAAATAATTAATCTATTGGGAATTGATACAACTAGTTTGTTCATGCAAGTCATATAAAAACAATTTCTTCTTAGGTCAATCAATTACAATTGAATGCTTATTGACAAGTGGCAATCAATTAATTATGATTTAGAATTATCAATTCTAAAATAGCAATAGAAATATAGAAGAAATTTAATTGATAGGATAATATTGAGAATTTCATTATATCACAATCCTGAACTAGAGAAACTAATCACTCATATGGCCATGACAAAACTAGACAGTCCAAATAAGAACATTGAAGTGACAAAAGAGAAAGAAGCTTGACAAAAATTCATCTCAATCATGATCTCCACATTCCTCTGAAGCTTAAGGACTCCCATACGACCATTTTTCCCAAAACCCTAAAAAACACAACTGGAATAAAAGATAACTCAAAGCCAAAACCAATCGCTATTTATATGACCTAAATAAGACACAAATAGTACAAGCGCATCACGGTTGTGTTGCTATTGTCATGACTGTTGTTGGGGTTGATTTGAGAGTAGTGGTCAACCTCCTACAATCATGGTGACTAGCTCGATCATGCCAAGCTCACCACGACCATGGTCAATGCACATGGTCAACCTACTACAATCGTGGTGACTAGCTTAGTCATGCTCCAATGCTCCAAAATTGTGTTCTTTTTAGCTTTTTTTCTCATGGAAGATCTTGAACACTTGTTTTTCACACACTTACACCAAACTGTGAGTTTTGCAACAAAAAAATGTCAAAATGCATGAATATAGCATGACAACTCCATAAAAAAATACAGTCATAGATCGGGTTATTATTTTTCACCAAGGTTAGAATTCTATATTGAATTCAGGCTTTTTAGTCTAGGCCATAATAGGCCACAATCTACATTAGACTGACCCATATTGAGTTTAGTAACATTTTGACAAATTTTTACCACAACAAAGTTGGATTTATGACTAAATTCCCGTATTTTATGAAGTTAGAGGACTAAATTAATCAATTTGAAAGTTTGGGCATCAAAACCAAGTTTAACTCAAAGTACAGGAACCAAAAACACATTTTTTTCCTTAAACTAACATTTATCATGAACATTTAGCAATGAAATTTCCATTTTGCCCTTAGATTTTTATATTAATAGTTTAGTTGATTCCATTATATTAGGCTCCAAAAATTCATCAACTTTTACTCGAGACTTAATTACTGTATATTAATTTTTCCCTATATTTTATACTATATTTTGAACTATAAATTTTTAAATTGCATTTTTCTCCTCATATTTTAATTTATCTTTACCTATCATAACTTGTCTAAATTCACTTCTAATTACTTTAGCTTTTTGTAAAGCTTATTGCTATAATTAAAATGACTTTTAGTTTTTTTAAACTCCCAAACCCTTTGATATTAGGACTATAAAAATAAAAGGCTAAATTACAATTTTGGTTCCCTTCATCCTAATTTGTGATTTTAGTCTCCTAAATTTTGTTAAGTTTACTATTTTTTTAGTCCAGGAACTTTTTTTCTACTATTTTTAGTCCTTTAATTTTTTTCATCCTTACTTAAAGTCAAGATTGGAAAAAAAAAGTAAAAGGATTGAAAGTAAAGACAAAAAAAAATAGCTAAATTGACTAGTAAAAAAAATTTTTAGAGCTAAAAACATAAATCTTAAAAAATTTAGGGACTAAATAGATAGTAAATCCTTTTTTTCGCAATTTGAGTCCTCAGATTTTAGAAAATTCTCAATTTAGGATACATTGACTATTTAACTTAACAGTTGACTAATGGTGTGTAAGTATTGTAATGAGGTGAAAATTAAGATTTATCAATTTTAAAATAATTTAATTAATTAAAAAAACAAATATATGCAAAATTGAATACTCGACTAAAATTGTGGATTTTCTAAAAATTGGGGACTAAAATTTCTGGACCACACATTATCATTATGTGTCACAATCAGAGTTGATCCTTGCATTTTGAGGGTTTAGGGCAAGAAAATATACAAGGACCATTTATAAACAAGTATTGTTAAGTTTAAATATATTTTTAGTCCATTAAATTTAGTTGACTGTTGTTTTTTGTTCCCTAGATTTAAGTTTCTTTTTTAAGTCTTTTAATTTAAAAAAAATGTTTTTTAGACCCTCTTATTGTAATACACACATACACACACACACAGGTTTAAATGCAATTTTGGAGACAAAATGCAACAATGAACCAAATCTGAAGGATAAAAAACATACTTAAGCCTATTATGAAATACAGGCTTAAATATAATTTGGTCCTCATATTTTACCAAATCCATAATTTTGGTCTATTTATTTTGAAATAGAGATATTTGGTCCCCCTATTTTAGAAAATTTGTAATTTTGGTCATATTCTCAATTTTGCCTACATATATTTATTTTATTTATTAAATTTTAATTAATTAAATCATTTCTTTATGGTAGCTTAAATGAATGTGTTATGTCTAGGATTTAGTTGGACCAAAATAAAGAAACAAAACATAGGCCTAAAATAGGAAAATAAAATGTCTTTATTTTAAAATGAAAAGACCAAAATTACATATTAAGCAAAATAGGTAGGCCAAAATTATATGTAAACCTAAAATCTAAACATATATTCCATTAAAAAAATAGACATATGATTTCCCAAACAATTTAAAATTGTTTTTCTTCTTATAATAATTTTTTTTGCACCCCTTTATTCTTGGGTTCGGTGCGGTCGCCCCTCCGAACAACCCACAAGGTCAGACTTGATTACAATAGTCACTTTTAGTTAAGACAATACTTCAAATTTTGAACCTAACATTACTCCCTTCCAGTTCTTTGAAATTTGATCATTAGCCATAAAGGCATTTTCCCAAATATTTGGAAATTTTTTATTGTGAAATAATCATCTGACTAACATCTATGCTCCAAAGTTGGACTCATTTTCCTCATTACTAATGAAATGGTTCTCCTTATTTCCCTAGTCTTCAAATTGTTCCATTAGTTGTGATGCCACATCAATCCTTTGTGCCATAAACCTCGCCCTCCATAAAGGTTTACCTTTTCTCCCTTACCAAAGGTTAATCATACATGTTTCCGATAAATCTCGCCAAAGAAAATGATTATTATAAAGCTCAAGCGTAAATTCCGGTACACAAATCCAGACAACAACTTTGATGATCTCTGTAAAGGAAAAAATCACAAGAAAAATGATTGAATTAGGATTTTAAAAAATTCACAAACTTTTTCGCAAGAATGTTATTACGTCTAATGATTTCAAAAAGAAAATTTGAATGAAAGATATTAGACAAAAAATTTGAAGGCAAATATTAAAACACATTTTTCATAAGAAGAAATCATAACCCAAGGTCAAATGAACATGTGAAGAAAAGAAAGCATAAACATAAGAGTTTATATTAGTTTGTCTCTACCACTAAGATTGAGTTTAACTCTTGACAACCCATCAAGTTTTCACTATCTTTAAATAAAAAAAATATTATTGTTTACACTTGGCCACTTTTGGTTTTTCCTGAGTAATGTTTACACTAGCTTCTCTAAACTACAAACTCAAGTATTGTTTCATACCAAGCCACTTTTGACTCTACACAAATCAACAAATTTGTTTGAGGTTTAAGATGCACATAGACTAAGTTTATTGTCTTATATATGGATATAAAAGTTTAACTCACTGTTTTTTTCTCTTAAGATATTCAAGGTATTTTGAAAGCTTTTTACAACCTGAAAAAAGGTGTAGAGAATTTGAAAGCTTGAGAAATGGTCTTGTTCAGAGTTGGAAACTTAAGCACTTAAAAACTCTTAATATTTGTACACAGGTTGATGAAGTAATTGTTGTTTCTAAACAGTATTCTTTTTGTGTCTGTTGACCATTTAAAGCATTTAATGCAACATTAAATGTTTGCCATCAACTACTTGCTTGTGTTGATATGTCAAAGGGATTGAGTATCAGGCAAGTAGTTCAGAATCTGCAACCATGCGAGAGCGGGAGCTCAGGTAAAATACATTAGTGAATTAGGGATGAGCAAGAGAAATGGGTAAATAATTGTGAAGTTACAGTGGATTGAGTGAATTTGAAGTCAAAACCTAGACATTCATTCATCAAGATCGATGTCACCATCCATGTCTAGTATTTTTATCTTTACTTAATTATTTAATTTTTATTGTAATTTAGTTTATCTTATTTATTTTGTGACAATCACAAAACAAAAATATAAAAACCAAGTTTTTAGTTAAATAATTCCATGAAATCCCTCATTTATTCCTCCGGAAGATGACTTGAACAATAGTTCAGTTACTACATCCTAATTAGGTTACACTTGACCTATAAGTTTAGTCTAATGTGAAATAAAACCCTAGCAGAGACCTAAAAAGCCTCCCTACCTTAAAAACAATCTCGAATGATATCCTTTTTTTGGCTGAAATGGAAAATGAGTAACGGTTTCAAAAATTATATTTAACTTTTTTGGAAATTAATTTATGTGAGTATTATTAGGGTAACGAAATGCATAAGTTACGAGGGAGGGAAAGCAAAAACATTTTGTTCACATAACCAATGCCAAACCCTACCTCCTCTCCCAACACAAAACATCTTGCTAAAAAGCAATACAAGTATAGTAAAAAATATGAAATGAAAGAAACAACAAGACACCAACACAATACACTCCTACTAATACTTAGCAAACACTCGATTATTGAAAGAGAATGTGGTGTGGTGTGGTGTGGTGTCTGTGGCATTATTGTTTGAGAGAAAATGAGTATGTATGGTAGAAATGATCTATTGGATAACAAAACGATGGAGAAGGAGCAAAGCCAAAACATGCAACAATTGGACAAGGTTGTGTTGCCATGTCCCTTGGACGAGACTCAACAAAGTTGGC
Source organism: Glycine max (assembly GCF_000004515.6). Classification (NCBI taxonomy): domain Eukaryota; kingdom Viridiplantae; phylum Streptophyta; class Magnoliopsida; order Fabales; family Fabaceae; genus Glycine; species Glycine max. The sequence continues at coordinate 2,865,783 of NC_038246.2, read as the reverse complement.
TACTAGGATCCGACGAATAGAAAAAAAAGAAGTACATGGATTTAAGGTGCATCATTGTGAGTTGCACAATCATCATTATTTTCTTCACTGCATTTCTCACTAGATTTGTCACTCTCATCATGAAAACCACTCCTTGCCCCCACCACAAATAAAACTTGAGGTAGAGGATGTAGACAACGTTGAATGTGACTTCAAAAATGAGCATGTGTTGCACGTAACTGGTGACAAAGCACAAAATGAGTAGCATGATAGGGGGAACAACAATGACCACATTGTTGATTGTTTTGATTTTAGGGAGTGCACAAAACCAATTTCCAAACACTAACTCATTTGCCACTTCTGCTAGAAAAGGGAGTATTGGAGAAAAAAAAAAAAAGAAAAAGGGAGTGCACTTAGCAATTATAGCAACTGCCATTAATAAATTCAAATCCAAAATTATTTTGGCCCAAGTTGGTCCAATTTTAAAAAAATGATTAATCTAACGTGGATTGATTTACAGTGGGTTAAAAATAAAAAATGACATATACTGCAAAATAAAATTTATGTATAATGTACTTATAGATTTAATGATTTAGGAAGAATGATTGTAGCATTTTTAGTGGAAGAATCCATTTTGGGTTCTTAGATCATTTTTTGTGAGTCTCATGATGCCACATAAGATGCAACAACCTTTGTTATTTTTTGCTCTAGTGGTAGAACTCAATTTGGGCTTTTGGATATTACTTGCACAGGAAAAAAAATATTTTTTTGAAAAAAAATAAGTTCTTGAGAGTTCTTATCCTAGAACCCAACCTCTAACATGGAGAACTCTTGATGGAGAACTCTTGAGTAAGAATAGTGGTAAATATGATGGTCAAATTTTCTTGAGTTCAAGAACCCATTAAAGATGCTCTTAGTAAATATATCAAGTATTCTAATTATCAAGATGACATCCAAGTCACTTTTAGCATTGGAAGTCATGTTTTGAGCAAGTATAGAAACACCATACTTTTAAAAAGTTTCCAAGGTCACATTTATGCTTACAATTGGTTGTTTTAATTTTGACAAAATAGTAAGAATTTTTTAAGTTCTACATTATTTGTTTCAATCACTACTTTTATGTGTCATTATTATGGTTAATTATGCTTTTAATGGTTATGTATCATTTTTTGTGTAATTTTTTTTACATTGTCAATCAATTAAAAATACTTGATAATTTATGATCAGGTAATAATATAAAATAAGAGAAATACTAGTTGTACTCTCTGTGAAACTCTCCCTCAAAGATTTTTTATATGACTGGTTAAAATTTATTAAAAATCATCAATTTTGATAGATTTTGCTTCTCATTTAATATAAATTAGAAGATAATCATTAAATGATAAGCAAATCCTTTCAAAAATAATAATTTTCAATCAATTTTAACTAATTATAAAAAGAGTCTTAGAAAGAGAGCGTCAGAGAGAATGTCATTAGCATTCCTCTAAACATAATTTACACTATCAATATATGACATATTTTCTCATAGATATATAAGGACTTGATTTTTAAGATAATAATAATACATAATAATAATAATAATAGTATTCAAGTAGTCATGGACTAATGTTCGCTCAAGGCTTGAGAGCAAACTTTAATGGGAAATGGATAGAAAGACTTGATGTGAATATAAGAAGAAGACTCAAGCTTCAGCCCAATGGACTCAACCCAATTCACTGAAATGGAAACGCAATAAAGTCGAGCTTTCTGGTTGATTTGAGAAAAAAAATTATATAGGAAATAATGATTTTTTTTCTCATTAATTTTTGTTTTCAATATTTTTATACAAAGTTTTAAAATAGAAAGCATTTTTTTAAGCAAAACTATTTAATATATTTCATGTACAAAAAAAAAAACTATTTAAGATATTTTGGAGAAGTGAGGGTTAAAAAACTAAAAATGTCTTTATGTGCACTGAAAGATCAAGAAAGCAAAGTTGGCAATAAATTATACCAATCGGTTTTCTCTTTGCGTCATCGTGTAATGAAAGCCTTAATGCGAGTATTGCGTGGTGGTTCCTGATTTGACCGATTGAGTATTCTCGTTTAGTCTACCACTACCAATGATAGTTGACACATTACACATATTACTTGTTCTATTTCTATCAAATTCAAAGACTAGAAACTTTGAGGAAATCATCATCAATCTGTTGAAACAAAAAGTCTACCACCATTCATATGTTAGATTAGAATTGAACCATATTATACGGCCTCCATTTTTCTTGAGTTGAGCAGGTCAGCTGAGACCTTGCACCACGCGTGTTCTAGTTGAAGATTAGTTTAACTGTTGTTACAAGACAAAAGCTTAAATGTAATTTATTAATTACTTTTGATTTTCCAATCAAAAATAGAGTTCTATTCATAATACGAGCAAATTAAGGTTTACATAAAAAAATTCAACCTTTTTTTAATATACAGACAATTTTATGAGTCAAATCCTAATTATCTCTCCAAATATTTAATGTAACAGTCTACTCAAATTTGAATTCAATATTACAAGTTAAATTAAAATAATTCCAAAAACTAAATCTCACACTCAATGGTGATCACATAAGTTACTAAGATGAAATTTCAATTCTAATAATTGAAAAATAACACAAAGTTGTACTTGTTATAATTATCACGATTGAGTCTTTTACACAATAACTGAAGTTTTTAGTATATATGTCTAGAATGTTTAGTAACACCCCTTTTCCAATTATAGATCATTTACAAGAGACTAAACTATTTGATACTTGATCCTAATCACTTAATACTAAAATGTAGCCAATAATCCAAGTATATTTTCCCCGTCCCTTAATTTTTGTTTTTATAATATTGGAAGCAGTAATTGATTATAAAATGCCAATGGTTCATGGGCACTGAAGGCAAAAGATGGAATTTATTCTCTAATAACGTTGATAACACAGTTGGTATTGGACCCGAGAAAACAATGATCGAGCATGAATGCCCATATTGGTCCCCCCTCACAACTCACATGCTCTGCTGAGAAACTTCCATAAGCCAAGATACACTTTCTATTAGGAGAAGTAACAAACCGAATGAAACTTTGCATGTAGATAGTGCAAATCAAGGAGAGGGTGTGCCATTCATTTCACCCTGTTAAAAAAAAGTCCAACTTTGAAATTATTACACGACATCCATGTTCCATCGAGGGACTTGATGGTCCTAAAACAGCTTCAACCTACGAAGTAGTAGATGAAAAGGAATATCGGTAGTTACCAAACTTTGTTGCCATCCATTATCACTAGCAGGTGCCATACCATGTTTTTTCCTTGAATTGGCCCAGGCTGTTGTAACATACAAAAGTATATCACTTATCACCTTATCCTAATAATTGCTATTGAGGCACTCATTATGGAACCATCCATAAATATTCAATCCTGCAAACTTCATCCATAAATATTCAAACCTGCAAACATGAAAACTTCATGTTTGAGATGCCGAGTCCTTAAAATGAAAAATGTGTTTTGAAAATCTCAACCAAAATAGTAAGTAAATGTGAGGATAAACTCAAATTTTAAGAAGAATGTTACCATTTTTCAAAGGCATTTTCATTCATTTAGAAAACCTTGAGATGTTTATAACAGGCTTAAGAAAGATTAAATAGTTCTTAGGAATTGAAACTAGCTAATTTTACAGACTTTGTTCATTTAATCAGTGATCCTCATCCTCACCCTCTAAATAAAACGGCTGGATAGCCAAACTATCCAAAAGACAAAATCTGCGCCAACAATATTATCCATCCCTGCTTGTTTGCATCACTAAAAATATGTACAGCAGCATCTCAAGCCAATCACATAGAGGATTTGACGAATTGAATGATTGGCTTGATCTGGTTAAGCTCTCCACATAGTTTCATGCATTTGCAGATTGTGTTGGTAACTTGGGGTGGTTATGTTCACCTTCATAGGTGACAATTAGCATGGTAGGCTCTTCCAAGCACCTCTCAACATGCTTCCTTGCAGGACACCCTCTCATGCTGCTGCACTTGTAATATCCCCTGAAAATAAAAAGAAGGAAATAAGATTACTTTCCTCAAACACAAAACATGCGGTTTACCTTCACCTTTCACCTGATTAACAATATGGTGCAAATAGTTGAGCATGAACCTTACAGTTATCTATAGGAAGGTGTTTATGCCAAGACTACCAAATGCAAGAATAACTTCTCAAACATGTTTTCAAGACACATAATAGAAGAGCCATGAATGAAAAAAGTTTTGTAGTTAATCTATATCAAGGTACTACTTAGAACTGTGGATGCAAGATTTGTACTAGAAAATGTTGAGAATTAAGATAGTTGCAGACATCACATATGAAAATTCAAGGACAATTTCAATCATCCCAAGTCTATGATGTTCTCGTCAACCAGAATACAAGTAAGAACAAATTACTTACAGACAGAGGAATCCGATCGAAATAGTAGTGAAATATTCACACGCCCAAAATTAAAGAATACCAAAATAAAAATGCTCTACAGGCTCTAGTATTAGTATACCTTCCTTGTGTGCACTTAAGTTCAATGTTATAAGAAGAAAGATAGAATCATAAATGCACACCAAACAGCATAATAGTCAGAAATAACAAAATAGTACAGAAGCTTTACAAAGTCAATATAGCACAATTATAATCATGTGGTGTCCCTTGCATCAATCAAATCTATGAAAGTAGAGCTAGAACATACCTAGGGTGAGGAGAGCCCTTGATTGGCTTCTGTCCATACTTCCTCCACGAATAATCATCAGGAGGGATATCTGCAAGTTTGTTGCTGATAGCAGGCACCTTAATTGCCCTCTTCACTCTATGTTTCCTGTGGAGAACACACAGAATTATTAGTGACACATTAGAAGGACTAATAAAAACCTTTTAAGTAACAGAAATTAATGCAAATTTACCTCTTCTTAGAGCAATGACATCTAGCACTGCTCCCACATTTCAAGCTTCCCTCATCGCCTCTGGCAGAACATTTTCTCTTAGGCTGTTGCGAATTCTGATCAGAAGAGTGTGGAGCTCCTATTAAATGGAAGGCACTTCCATCCAAGTTAGCCACACTTCCATCTATGCTCAAGGAAGAAATAAAAGACTTAGTGGATGACATTGTTGGTGTGCAGCTAGTGCTGTCAAAATTCAGGTTTATGCCACTATTGTTCCTTCGGAACAACATTTCAGCTTGATGCTTCATTTGTTGTTGTTGCTGCTGCTGCTGCAACAACCTTTGCTGTTGCTGCTGCTGAAAGAAGTGATAGTGATTTGATGAACCCTGCTGTGTGAGGTGAAGAGGACTTTTCCCATTGGAGCTCAATTCCAAAGAGGGTTGTCCAAGAGAGAGAGAATTCTTAATGGTTGAACCATGTTCCTGAACTGAATTGTCAGGGTAGCTGGTTTGGGGAAAGTATAGATTTTTTTTGGAGTGATGGTTGTTGTTGCTGTTGTTGGTTAAGGTTTTGCAATTGGGGTTGTCTAAGAAGATGCTTTGGTGGGAAGAGGGGATTTGAGGGTTTTTAAGTTTCCTCACTCTTGCATGACCCAAACCATTGTGAAGCATGGAAACAACCTTCTTGAACCTCACCACAGTTTCACCGGTTTCCACCATTAAATTCCTATGCTGAACCTGATCCCTTGGTTGAGACAACAAACTCAGAACCCTATGGCAGCTTTCAACAGCTACTCTATTAGCTTGCTCAACCTCCTCCATGTTAGCCTCTAAAAAATTTATAAAAAAAAGGGAAGAAAAAAGAAACCAAACCAAGGAACACCAGAATACTAACAAACCACCCCACTTATCCACAAACATATGAGACATTCAGCCTTATGTGGCAGATAAAACGACCCAGATGAAAAAAATCCCATTTTTTCACCAGACAAGGAGCCATAAAAACAGGATTTCAGGTTAAAGTCTCAAAATTTTAAATCATGAAGAAAAAAAGGCATGTTTTTTGGAAACAAGGAACAACCTTGGAATCAGAACAAACTGAGGGTGCCTCACAAGTTGCAGCAAAACCTCCTTCAGAAAAAAAAAACGACCGAATTTCCCAGTGAAAAAGAAGAAGAAAAAAGCATCAAAGCACAGACCTTGATGGACTCGGGGTGGTGCTGTTAAACCCTAGATTCTTCTTCCCACGGTTTTGAGACTGAAAGGTGTGAAAGAGAGGACTTTGCTTCCCTTGAGAACTCACACAACACAACCATCATACACAAGAATACAAAGCTTCCAACTTTAGACTATATACATATTATATAATTAATTAAAGTCCTAAGCAGGAAGAGAAGAAAAAAAAATACTATTATTATATTTTGTTTGTAGCTCTTGCGAGAGAGAGAAGAAGAAGAAGAAGAAGAAAGAGGAGGAGTTAGTTTAAATAAGCAAAATGCACAAAGGAAGAGGAGGAGCAGAGTAATGAAACTGCTGTCTCTGTCACAGATTTGAAGGTGGGTCCCACACGAAGACCTTTGTTATTCTTTTTCATCCCTTATTTCAGCTTTAATTAATGTATTTTCTTAGACCTACCCATTTCAGCTTCACTTTTACTTCTACTACTTTCTTTCGTTTATCTATTCAATATTTATTTCAATTCCTCGCTGTGTTTCAGTTTCAGATTTTTTTTTCTTTCGAATTTTGGACTTATTACCTTGTGCCCTGCGTGCTTTCCGCGTAGAAACATTACAAATTTGTTGAATGAATGTAACGTCTTTTAAAAAAAATTGAATTGCACCGTTCCGTTTGTTTGGTTGAACTGTGTAAATTACCTGTGCCGTGGATGTCAAATTTTAATTACATCTTTTTATGCACTGGATATGCTGCTGAGAAATCAAAGATTTATCCTTTAAAAAATAAAATACTTATAGCTTTTTTGGGTACAAATAACAAGAAATCTGATGTTGTCAAAATTCAATAAGACATCTCTTTTTGATGTGGACAGTAAGACATAAATATTATTTCATCTTAATAGATAATAAAATAAGTTAAACTTATTTAAGCATAAGTTAAAGTTATCATATATAAACTATAAATGCATTAAAAGATAATATAAGTTTGGTTCTCTAATATGAAAATAACCCACTTTTGATTCTTGTTATGAACTAAAAAAAGAACACAACTTAAGAACTAAAAAAAATTACTTTTAAATTTTGAGGATAAAAAATAAATTTGACCTAAATTTAAATGACTACAAAAAATAATCAAGTCATTAGAAATTATTTAAAAAGTCATTAAAATTATCTAATTGAATGTGTTTGAAAATCTGTTTTTATGACATTGAACAAAAGTTTTTCACTTTCCACTATAAGAACATAGAAGAAAAAAATATGTTAAATTGACATTTCATTGGTTCCAACTAAAACACATATTAAGTCATAATGTTTTTTTTATTTTTTAATGGTTTGGCACAAATATTTTTTTTGTTATATTGTGTTTAATATGCATAAGCATTGAATAAAATATAGGAATTTTTATTATAATACTTTTTGTATTATACAATACGTTCTGTTGTATTATACAATGCGGATCATAATTGTAAGTAATTTATGGTTATAATAATAATAATAATAATATTGATAATAGTGTGATAATAATGATAATAATAATATTTAACAGTGATGATAATTGGCTAGAAATAAAATGATAGACTAATGGTTACATATTTGATGTGAAAAAAAGGGTCAAGAAGTGTTAGAGTAAGCTAATTGTTTTTGTCATTATAATACTATCATCCATGAGTGTTGATGGTGATGTATTGGCACTTCAATTTGATGAAAAATCTAAGACTTAGATCTAGTCCTTAAAGGAATCATCTATTTGACATGTGTGTATTGTCTATAGTGTGACACAAATAAGAAATGTAATAGAAATAAAACAACACGAGGCAAAAAGAAGTATTGTAGTTTGATTAATAATAAAAAATGAAAATTAAATGAAATATAGAAAAATAAATATATAAACAACTTATGAAAGAAGTTTTCAGCATATAAAGACCACCATAAACAGCCCATATTCAATAAATAACAATAAAGGATGACAAATGAATTGATCACAGAAGCATAATTTTTTTTAAGGAGGGTGAAACGCAAAAAACAAGAAGAAAAAAATAAACACATAGTTTTGCATTGAAGAAGTGTTGGAACTTCAAATATTGTTTCCAATTGAGAAATGCTAAAGGTGTCGAACCAAAAAAGCCGAATTCTCACACGAACAACATAAAATTGACAACTGTCAACTCTTTTAATGATCAAATATTCATTTTGATTTTATCTCTTAAGAAGCTTTTCCTTTCCAAATATAACCTTCTGTGCCTCTCAGAACTGGGATTGTGAAACCACTGTAGAGAGGAGGAGGAGAGGAGACAAATCGACGCGACGAGCAACGTGATAGCAAGTTATGGTTTCTCCTCCACTCCAACGTGAAAGAAGGAAGGAATATTTTATTAATTGATTTTATGAGATTACCTTGCCAAATGTCAACTTTTGATTGATTCGGTTACTTTTTCTACACAAGTATTCCACACCTTTAGCATTTCTCTTTCCAATTTCATCAATTAATTTTTTAAGGATAAATATGTAAACTTCGTGTGGCCTAAACTAGCATCTTTAGACAAAATATTCTAAAAGCTAAACCATTATAGGGAGACACATAACTCACTCAATTACTTAACTAGTTACTTGGACTGTACTTTTCAAACAAACTTGAAATTGCCTAGACTTGTTTCATTTAACTCTTTCTATGGTGTGACCTATATTTCTCACAGCTTCTAATAACTACTTATTAACGGGTAAAATTTGTGTTTATTTTCGTTAACAAATATATTTTCATAAGTATATTTAAGAAATGAGATAAATTTTTTAGAGATCTTTTATTCTCTTAGTAGACTTTTCATCATGGGTTTGTAGGTTAAATTTTTATCAATATTAAAGATTAATCATTAGAACAAATTATAAATAAAAGAGTGATAAGTTTCAATAATATTAACTCCAATGATAATTTTAATAGTATTTCGATAATAGTTCTAATAAAAATTTCGATAATAATAAGTAGGGATTGAAATAATAAAAGTTTTGAGAAAAAAATGGAGATTAAAAAAAGTAAGTTTCAAGAAAAAATGAATATTGGAAAAAGTAGAAGGATTTAAAGAAAAGTAAAAATTGAAATTGAAATATTTGTTGAAAATATTGTCCTAACCCGTTAATCCATAAACATCGCGTAGACTTATCAGCGTCGCATGGACTTAAGACAATACAAGGGTATTACATGTTCCAACCCTTATTATAATGGTACAAACTAGTATTTATAGATAATAATTCCTAATTACCAATAATTTCCCAAATAACTTCCAATTGTCATCTTTACTGTTTGTGACTTTTATCTTTGATCTTCATCCTTGATGACTTGTATCTTTAATTTTCACCGTTGATATTTCTTAATGTCTTGATGCTTTCCACATCTTAATATTTTCTAAATCTTCATATCTTCTATCACCATCCAATTAGCCAAAAGACTATATTTTGACATTTAGTTAAAATAATCTACTAAAAGACTATTTCTCAATACTTTGTTGAAGATCATTTTTTGATAATAGAAAAATGTCAATATTGACACTACTTTAAGGCTTTGAACTTTTGCGAAACTTTACACCTTCCTAATATAATTGAGTTGTAGCTCAAAAACTAGCCACGACTTTAAGTTTGGTCTTTCTTCAACTTTTCCTTGAATTTTATCTATCTTATTCTATTGTTTTTCAAGACTCAATCCATTCTTCAATTCAATGAGTCAAAAATGTCCTCCAATTGCGAGGCAAAATGCTATTTTTAATTTATCGTGTAAGACAATTTTATCTTTATCTTGTGTTTTGTCTTTTCTTTTTTGCATTATTTTGTAGTCACTTTTAAAATCAAATAAAAAAACAATCAAACTCTTAGATTGTGTGTTAGATTGTGTTTTTGTTTTTTTAGTTTCCAGAAAATATTTTATAAAACAAATTTTAAAGACTAATCTTTAAATAGTATGGTTGGGAAAGAAGATGAGAAAAATTATAAATTTTGTGTTTTGCCAAAACTAGGCAATTTTGCATAATAATCTATTTCAACCAAATTAGCTTCAACATAAATGTGAAATACAACTCTAATGCATATATGAGATAGGAATCACATCTAAGGGTAAAATAAATAAAACTTAAGTCACATATTTTGAAAAAATTATATATAACTTTTTTATTTGAAGTTAAAAAATTCCTAAAATTCACTTTTAAGTCTTATTTATTATTGGACGCTAATAGGAGTGTTGAATAAAACATTCAAATATTACAAGTAAAATGGTACATGTTGAATAATATAAATAACAAATTGCAAGTCCAACACTTAACATTATATCCATAGTAATAAGAGACTTAATAGGATAAAGATGAAATTCTCTACAATCAAGAAAAAAAATGAAATGCAGCTAAAAGTGAATTAGTGAGTTGCCTTATAGAATTTAACTCTAAAGTGAGAAGGCTTCCAAAGGATCTTTTACAAAATTGAGTTGTCCATGGTAGACCAATAACATACGGCTCATGTAGTTGGGATCGCAAACAAATCTCCTAGTGCACCACCTGTTCCTTTGACATGCACATCATGATCATTAAACACACACATGCACACAAAAAAAAACATCTTGGTCAACGAATTTCATCACATTTGAGCAAAGGAAGCATGCATTCAATGGTAGAGGATGGGGAACCAAACACACTAAATGGTGAAAGTGAAACCAAACAACATAAGATAATTTATGTTGTATGAGTCATTATTTGATTCAAAGTTAAATCATTGTGTATAGATAGCCACGATCCATTCCACTTGGTAAGCATCTTCATACTACTCTATTGTATGTTTACAAATTTTATCCTTTGTGACAAAACCTAAATGTAGGTAACCAAACATATTGAATGTGGTGAGGATTCACATAAATTTTATAATGTCACAAAGCCAACATCATCTTAGAGCTTTTAATTTGAAACACAAAACTTATACTTTGAATCTATACCTATCATTTTTCGATAACAAAAATGGATATATGCAATTTGTGTCTTTTAATTCAAACTTTACTATAGGATCAAACATGCAAACGATATTCCAAAATTCTATGGATTTCAGAGATTATTCAATTGATGTTACATTTGTATGTGCATTAAGTTGTTAAAAAAATAGAAACATCAATATATTAGTTAAGGATTTTTGTGAATGTGAAAAAAAAAATTGATCCTTTCAACCTAAAAATTTTAATTTTTCGTCTAAGAACAATAGGTGGGTGCAATGTGTGTATCTGAAAGCAATGTCAAGAATATGTTGTAATGACAAACATAACATTTTATGTGTGTATCCTTATATTAGGCATTGGTTTGATAATAGATTGAGACAACAACATATTATGTGTGCATAACAGTTTCACGCTTTATTTTATGCAATGCTTGAGCATTTTCATCTTTATTTATGCTTGACCATTCTATGTGTATATACTCTATTTGTGCTGGAAATTATGAATGATAGATGAGGATTAAAAGTGTTGGAAAGACATGGTTAAATTAATAATGAAAATTAACAAAAAAGAAATTGACATGTTCAACACAGTACACATTAAGGATCAAGTTACAATTTAAATACTATTCTCAAATATTCATGACTTATATTAGTTATCAATATTGTTTAAATTAGTTTATTTTATATGTAGTGTTATCGTGAGGTTAGTAGGAGTTTTGCTGTCAGATGGAAAGATGACTTAGATGATACTTGGCATCTTCTAGACAAAGATGGCAACATACATTCTGTTAAATACAACAAAAATCTTCAGAACCCAACTATAGTGGCTGGCTAGACTCAGCTCAAAGATTTTTATGGATTGACAAACAATCATCAATTAACTATTACCTAATATGGATTATCAATTTTCCTGCTGACTATCTTCAAAAGCAACTCACAACCATGAGCTTTTCCAAAATGACATTCGTTGTATTATCAAAATCCTAATTTGGTCAAGTTCAAAGTCCTATTGAATCAGTATAAAGTAACTTGTAATAGTTTGGTAAGTCATTCGAGGCTTTATATAATAAATAGTTTTGACTCTTAAATTTTTTAAATTTATAAACAATCTTGCATTCAATACTCTGTATATTTAATATATATCACATCAATTTAATCTTAATTTCAAGATGTGCCAAGTTCTATGTATTCATTCATAAAAAATGCAAATTTTATGCATGTCAATTTGGAAGGGATTGCAAAATGCCACATTATTTATAATCATTAGAGGAAGACTACAAAAATAGGCTCTGGATGAAGGCATTTTGTAGCTGAAAAAAAATTACAAGCTGGCCAAAAAGTTATTTTTGAGTTCCCAAATCCAGAAGACAACTTTGTTCTATTCTGAATTAGTATTTAAAAAACTTTTGGATAAACTATACCAATCACATATTATTTATAACTCTTGGTGGTTTTATGATGCCACACATGATGCTTTAGATTATATTTCTATAGTTTTGTAAAGTTATTAGCTATTTGAACATCTTTATTATAACAACACATGCTATATATTCCAATATTATTACATTTGTCTTTCATGTATTTCTTTCCATACTATTCCTTGCAAACTACATGCTTGGGATACTTTCAATTGTTGTGGTTGTTTTAGAGGTAATTAATTTTTGGTATCTTTTGCTTGTTGTTATTGGTACATTTGTTTGATTTAAATTATAGATTTGAGACTTTCATTATGTGTATAAGTGCAGATATCAAAACAGTTAAATTTACGATCTAATTGCATTATCTATTTATAATTCTACAAATTTAAAAATAATGTCTAAAAAAATTATGATTTATAAAAAACATAAAACACAACTAAATATTCGAAAGCTTAGTCAATTTGTTCGTGTATTACAGCGGCTCTCATACTAGTATATATATTTATAGAAATTAAAAACAATATCATACTAGGATTTATAACATTCACACATCAATTGAATTAGACCTTTTTGGTAACTAATAATACATATTTGATCATTTAATAATTTATTATTTTTTAAACAGAGTCACTCTTATTTTTTTTACAAAATAGTTTTTTACTGTGTCATCTTTGTGTGTGCCGATTTTAATGTATTTTTACTTTTTATTTAGTTCTAAATACTATGATTTTTTTTAGTTTCTTTAAAGGCTATCATTTTTCTATTTAGTTCCTCTAAAATAGAGACCAAATGAAAAAGTCGTCATATTGAAGATATTCAAATAAAATAAACAAAAGTACCTTTTAATGATAAAATTTATGTTACAAAAAAACTCATTTGAAAAAAAAAAGACAAGTAAAACTATGAATTTTTTTTATTTAACTCGTATGGGCTATATTTCTTCGCAGAAATCTCTTGTAAATTGCAATTTGTAAAGATCGAACATCAGAATTTGGTGGTTTCCTAGAGAGATTTTAAATATTTGAACACCACTGGCTTGTAATAATCTATTTGAGTTCGTTACAGTAGTTCTTATTTCCTACTTTAGTCAAGGATAATTCTCTTTGACTTTTCAAGTGTATTAAGTAACTATTAACTGAAATTACATAAATGTGTCTGAAAGATAATTTCTCAAGCGTTGTAAGGATATTATAGTTGATATGATAATTCTCTTTGATTTTTCAAGTGTATTAACTGAAATTATTATGGTTCAACACGTAAAAAAACTGAAATTACGCAAATGTATCCGAAAGATATTTTCTCAAGCGTAGTAAGAGCATCGCTTATTGCTTAAAGAGTTATTTATTTTCAGAGATTGTTGTTTAATTCTTTTTATAATTGAAGATGATCTATGTATCATATTAGGTGATTTAAAATTAAGTCTAGGTTGCTTATATAAATAATCAATGTTTATGAGTCAATTTTATTTTGTCATTTAAAAATCATTTAAGATGATAATTTAAGAGTTGTTTAAAATTATACTGTTGGAGCAAAATATATATATGCGAGTTGCTTAATTATAACGTGACATTGCAAGGATCAATTAACATAAAATAAAAAACTCAAAATGGATTGCTTAAAGATATATTTGGCAAAATTAGTTGAAAAATTAATATATCAAATTATAAGTGTTTGATAAAACTAACTATTGAAGTAGATAAAAAATGTAAAATGACTGAAAAATAATAAGATGATGATTTATTTAAAAAATGATTAGCATGAAATTTGATAAATATATTAAGAATAAAAAGAGAAGAAAATATAAAAGCTAAAAACTATTAATTAACGTTTTAAAAAATAATATTTTAACTAACGTTTTAAAAAATGCTAAAGGTTACGTTTGAGAAGATATTTCAGTTAGTATCTGACTTTTTTTCATAGCTGAAAAGCTCATTTATCTGTTAGACAAATAAGTTTTTTTAGTAGTTTCTAACATTTTTTTAAAATGTTATAACATTTTTTAAAACATTAACTTCTACCTTCTAATTTTTTATATTTTCTTTCACTTTTATCTTTGATATATTTATGTATTTTCCTAGTTACTTTTTAAAAATAAATCATGATTTTATTATTTTTTTGTTATTTTATACTTTTTAGTTATTTCAATCTTTAGTTTTATCGAATATTTTTAATTTAATAAGCAAATTTTTTAACTTTCAACTAGTTTTTCAGCTAATTTTACTGAATATAACCATAAACAATTAAGAAACTACTTAAAAAAATTTATTTACCAATAATCAAATAAATTTTTTAATTATTAAAAAAATTAAAAAATAATTAAAATACCTTATTGAATAGCCTAAATTTCACCGTCGGATATGCTCTAAGGATATTACAGTTAATGGGATTATTAATTACCAGATTTTTTTTTCAATATTTTGCTGCTTTATAACATAAATTAACTAGTACATTGAAATTATTAGTTCCAAATTCAAATGTAGTTGATAACGCTTTTGACTTTCGAATTATAAGTGAGGCAGGCACACATGGGAAAACATGCAGACCAGATGTACTTTATGCCAAGAAAACTGAAATAATTCAAATGAGCTTAAAGAATATTAAGCCTACAAAGAGAAAAGAAGTCCTACTACCTATTATCCAAGAAAACAAAACTGAAGAAAAGAGACAAAAAATTAAAACTTAGGGGAAAAAAAAGAAAGAGGCAATGACAAGTCACATACATGCATAAAATAGGTTAACAAGGGATAATGATCTTTTTTGAGTTTTGAAATAATTGTACTATATTGTTTGAAATCTGATGCTCGACATTGTTGTAAACAGAATTTACTTTAATATTTTACTATAAAACATATTTTCAAGGAATTAGATCTATTGCAGTTAAAAAGAAATTACAAAGAATCTTCATCTACTGGTATGTATCGTTTAGTGTTTAATTTGGTTTATTAAAATCATAAAAATTACTTCAAAATTAAAATTATAGATAAAAGGCTTAAAAATGAAATTAAAAATATATTTTATAACAATCTTAAAATTTGAAATAAAGGGGCAAATAAGCCGAAAAAAACTATTAAAATTAACTCATTCAATTTTTTTAATGTTTTGTTTATTAAATAAAATTTACTTTTACTTTTACTTTTTAAGGTGGTGTATATGATATCAAAATTGTGAATTTAGATTTCAGTATACTAAGGATATTTTGGATTTTTTTTTGGAAGCCAATAACCTCATTCATCATATTTGTCATAGTCGCCAACGATCCACAATCCACACCATCTCCGCCAGTGGAGGTGGGGGAGGGAGAGGGTTGAAGACGAAGCTGAGGGGAAGAAGGTTTATTTTTTTTATTTACAAATTTACACTTTTAATCTCAATTCTCCAATTAAAAATTATTATATTTAATATTTTTTATTATACTAAGCACCAGCACAATAGTGGTTTTAGTTTGTGTATGATAAATTGCTCCACTTTTTAGAACTTCTATAAATTCGCATTTGACAATTTTTTTTAAAAAAGAGTTCAAAGTAATTTGAGTGAAAAACTATCTAATTGTTCACATTAATTTTAATTTAGAGAAGTTTACATTAAAGTTTAATGATCATCCACAGTATTAACTTTTACATTGTTAACCGTTGGAAATATTTATCTATATAATTTTTAAAATAATTATCATAAAATTAATAAATTTAACATATAGGATGGTTTATGATTAAATAATACTATAAAACATCTTTTTACATTGTTAGTTAGTGTATAACCTATTTCCTCTTTTTATGGTATATATGAATTAAGTTTGTTTGAGGAAAAATCGAATATTACATGTGAACTTCTCCGATCAAGATTCAAACTATAGTTATTTTTATTTTAAGAGAGATTAATTCTTTTTGTTACATCTAATTCGAGTTTGAATCTCTCCCTTACTGAATGTTTCTAGTGGAAGAGAAAAAGATACAATACTTTTGTGAGTCTCACACCTAAAGGTGTTCTGACTTTCTTGTTTCTAGTGGAAACATCCATTAAACACAGGATTTTTCTCTCCATATAATCCTTATTAGTTCTCTTTCTTAAATGTTTAAACCAATTTAGTGATATTTTATACTAATATATTTATATTTGTTTTAGAAAAAAACTAGATGCAATTAATATCAATTGAAGTCATTAATAAAAAATGAAACCTAAAGATTCATTTGTTTGGACAACTAAAGCATCATGATTAAATAAACAAAACATAAATTATAATTAAAACCAAGAAGATAAAGGACATTCAAAATGAAAAGAGACACATGGGAATATTTAATAACATAATAAAATTATAAATTATTATATATGATAATTTAGTAGTTTATGTTAAAATTAATAATACTATAAAAACTATTTAGCCTCCATTCTGGTTATCCACATGTTGATTATATGTGAATTTCAAAACTATGGACTTAGACGCTCTTTGTTTCAAATTTTTAGTGCATTTCACTTTCACTCTCATACTAAAATACAGGCTCTTTGTTATATATAATATTTTTTCTTACCCTACGTACGCACAGTATGGTGTTGTTCTAAACTTCTAGTTACTTTAAAAGTTATATCTAAAATGTTTTTTATTAGCTGATGTCATAAAAATTATTAAGGGTCTATTAAAATTAAACTCATGTAAGTAAATTCTTTTGAGAAGTTTGTAACTTTCTATTCTCTGTTCATCTCAAGTGTTTCAACAAGATAGTCATATTTCATACAAGTATGTTTAATATTTTTTTTTTTGAAAAAAAGATTAAAATTATGATAAAATTATTTTTCCTTTTCATAGATTTAAGCAATTCATAATTGTGAATATTAGCACATAAATTTTATATCTATTTTTTCTTTCAGCAATATTGTCTATTTTTTTAATGATTTATAAACATATAATATTTATTTATCTATAAAGAGTCAAACTGAAATATAAAAAAAATTATAATAACTCAAACACTGCTTAAAAAAACTAAGTCAGACCCGTTAGTTGTAAGCACAAAATCCTTAATTTAGTCAAGTATTATTATAAAAAAAATTTAAATTATTATCTAAACATATATGTATAAAGTTTGGAATCAACTCAAAGTAAACTCGAAACACACGCACACATATAAAACCTGATATAAAATGAAAGCATCCAACAATTTTTATGAGAAGATGAGTTTAATTTTAACAATTTTATAATGCAAAACTATTTTACAATAAATGATATTTTACTAGATTTTTTTTTTGGAATTTTACTTAATTAATTAAAAAATTGAAATTTGTGATGTAGCAACTGATATGAAAATTGGTCTTACAAAAACATGCATGTGTAGGAAGGAATAATCTCTTTTGAGAAAAAATAAGTGTAAAAAGAAAAAGCAGCCAATTAAACACAAACATGAGTAAAAGGTAGCCACGCGTATCCCAAGTTAGTGCTTCTCTTTGACTGCCCTCAGCATACGCACACTGCTAGCGTGCGCCGTGGGAACACCCTACACCCATTCTCAACGTCAGGGCCCACTCGTTGACTTTTTTGTTACCACAGCCTCTGCATTTGGGGTAAAGTGGGTTTGTGTAATCAAGTGGTTAACTACTTTGATTATCTAATTATCTAATTTTCGATAACCCCAAATTCCTCATTCTACATTCTCCAATGCCATCACACTATGTTGAATTAGACCAATCTTGCACTAACCCTTAGTCATTGCTCACTCATTTATTATTCACTTTCTTTCTAATCTTAATGTGTGTTCGGATCATGGTTTCAATTTCCCTTCGCATCCAATTTCTGTTTACAACAAGTTTTTCTTTTCTTGCTTTTACGTTGAAATTGTCTCGTACTTCATGCGACATCAATTTCGTTAGTGATTCAAACACGCTTTTAATCTATTCCACGCATATAAATAAATTGATTATCATCACATATAGAAAAACAATAAAAAGTTAATCCGAGAAAATTGATATTTTATTGTGTTATTTACTAGTTAAATCTGATCAATTAATTAATTGGTTAAAGTAAAAGAGGAAAGATTGGTACCATCATTAGGCTATGGGTAAAGCTAGCTAGGTCACTAGCACATGCTCCAACGGGAGAAACAACCACGCTAGGAAATTAGGGATAGTATTTTACAGTTTGTCAAAAGAAAATACTTAACTACTAAGATTACATAAACTTTGGTGCCTAATGATATTTAGTAAATTTGGATAATTGGATGATAGTTAGGATGTTTGCAGTTAAAAAGCATAGTTCTCTTCGGGTCACTGTTTTTGTCTCATTTGAGAACTGAAACGGACATAAGCTTAATTGAATTTATTTCGGTTGCAATAGAATAGATTCTATGATACTATTATTAATGACTAGTTTATTTTATGTGCAATACAAGCAAGATTTGTCTTATTATTGATGATATGATTACAAGTTTATAACTATTGTCTAATTAATTATGTTTGTACAATCAATAGATTGAAATTTATCCTAAAAAGGTAGCAGATAAATATGTCCCCACTATATGATATATTGACTAATGCTTCTATTAAGTTTGATTATATTTTAGATTCTAGATTTATGTTGGTTTTGTTACTTGTTAATATATGTTTTGTGGGTTGTCCATCTCATCCAAGCTCTTCTCTGGTTCAGTCCACTTTGGCATTTGCCAACTAATCATTGCCTCATTCCTTACTTTTCTTCAATTAGTTGACAAATGGCACATGCTAATGCTATCACTTTATCAAGGCAAGATCTCCTTCTTAACAGAATGAATTTGGTGATTAGATTAGAATGCTCAACATTCAGAGACTCACAGAGAGTCCTTTTTATGGTTTAACTTTTCTTTCATCTTACAAATCAAGAAAAGGAGATCTTTATCAATGTATAATCAATAATTTCTAAAATATGAGTTAATACAACCCACCACAGTTTATCTGTATTTTTTTTTTGTCGTCATGACATATTTGTTTAAGTTTGATTTATATACTTTAACTTTTTTGGTACATTTTTTTTTACTTAATACTATAACATACCTACATTTATTAAATATATAAAAGGATATTAATTATAGATATGACAAATTTTCATCCTAAAAAGAAAATATAACTAGATAATTAATATTACTTTTTATAATATAATCATATAAATAAATACCACAATGAAATTCAAATTTAAAGTAAATAATCAAATCAAGTTCAAAAAATAAAATCAATTTATTAAAAATTAATCTGGGTCAGCTGACCATATTACATTAGTAATTTTACATCACCAAGTTGGCAAAAGTAAAAAAAAAAATGTTGCAATAAAATACAAAATGTTCTCGTACAATGTTAAATTTTTAAATTTAATACAAGTAAAAAATAAAAAATATTTTTATAATTTTACGAAATTTTAAATATTATCTAAAAATGAAAGCTTTTAAATATACTAATTTGAAGCTTAAATTGTAGCATTGATGTATTAGTTATTCTATCAACTTTATTTCTCTCACTTAAAACATTAGTGAATACTTCCTATGGCAAACTATTAGCTTTACCTTTCTCATTTTATTTAATTTTTTTATTAAAAATATTCTCTCTATTTATATTTATAGTTATGGATTTCAATTTTAAACATATAAAATAAAGCCTTTTATAAATCAATGTTGGTTTTCATTATTATAATATTGAAATGATGCTTGATTTCCTTCCTAATTGAATGTTGAGTTTATATTTGAATATTTGGTAAAAAAAAAGTTTTTATTTCAATATACTATCAAACAAGTAAAAATTCCAAGCACATATTGTCTATAATTTTAATTGTAGCATTTTTTATTTTAGAATTTTATTACTAGATCACAGATTGAAAAATATGCCACACTTTCATTACCTGACCATGCACATGCACGAGTTTATGTTCAGTTTGTTTGATTTTAAAGTGCACGCATTGTTTAGGAGGCTTGTGAAAATCTTTCTTCTTAGTTCTTATGCAAATAAAGCAATAATAATTAATCAACAAATGCCAATCCACACGATACAAGAATTTAGTTTTACCTTTTTTTTTATAATCTCAAGTGTTAATTTATTGAGAGGGCATAAAAATGTTAATTTCTTATTAATTCTTTGAACCAGGACGAAAATGCTTGTTAGAATGAGTTTAAGCAGAATTTGCACAACTCAAACTTTTTTTTTATATTGAATACAGTTATTAATTTATATATGGATTCATTTTGAAAAGAACGTTTGGCATGGTCAAAAAAGTTTTTGATCATAATAAAAGAAGGTTTAAACTACATAACTTGTCAATCTAGATGTTGTTCTTGTTCCATTAGAAGGGAATGGAAGAGAAAAACTATGTAGCCAAATTTGGATTAACTTCTAGCTTATGGAATGCTTTTAATTGTTAACCTTTACAATTACAGGTGAAGCTCATCTAAGACAATTTGAGTTGTTAAGTTTATAAATGATTATTAGCATGTTTGGATTAACATTATAATGATATAAAAGCAATTGTTTTTTCATGGTGAAAGAAACCAACCATAGAATTTTGCTTCTAATTTATTATGTTTTTTTAATGTAATTTTTTACTCTTACCTTAGTTTTATTATGTTTTTTTTAATTCTTATATTTGATCACCTTTAAATATCAAACATCTCATCAACAACCTTTATTTTTCTTTATGTCTTCCCATCACATTTCATCATCTATCATATTAATATATATTTTTTTGTCTTTATCTATCTCAAAGTGTCAATTGATTTTGAATGTTCAAAATTTGTTTTCATCCTTTTTTTTGTCAACACTGAGTATCTAAACATACTATATGGAAACTTTAAACAAAATAATTTATATAAAAGTTGAAGTATATAAATTAATTTTAGCTTATATTAGATTTAATTTATTTTCTCTTTCTTTTAATTTCTCATAAACATTTGTTGAAAGGTCTATCTAAATTGACTGAATCAAACCTTCTACAATTATGCAAAATGGTAGAGTCCCTTGCACGGCATAGGCAGCGGAAGCACAGTTCTTGTACAGTAGATGCAATGACTCTTTCTTCAATACAACTAAACAATGAAGGATTTGCAATTGAAGCTGTATTTTGCTTCCATTTGGAGCCCGACAAGGATACCATTCCTCGTAGACCACATTTTGTCATAATGCAAAACCCACCCAAATGGGAGATTTCGTAGCATATTACACAACAGCTTTACTAGAACCAATCAATCAATGAATGATCTGTCTCTCATTCAAATGAACTAAGCACAATCCATTAATTCACCTTCTAGGACGCAATCTAGTTAAGCAACTCTACAATGTTTATTTCATTCCCATCTTAGGACTAATTTTGGTCGTTTAAATGAAAAACGAAAGGGTAATAAATGAGAGGATAAATATTTAACTTTTTTCTGTCCTTTACCTGGCTTTTTTCATAGATGTTTATTAGTCAAAGAACCTCAAGTTGGAGAATTCAAACAAAAATTTGTCACACTCCATGATGTTAACATCAGCCTAAAGTAACTTATGCCATCGTTCTTCAATACTCAACTCTTACATGACAACTAAAATGGGGACCGTGAAAGTAAATCGATTATAGTTTGGGACACGAATCATTTCATACATATTTAATTCAAGAAAAATGAAGATATGAAAAACAAGATGAAATTAATTATATTATGTACTCTTTTACCATGTATTAAATAAATAAATAAATAAAAAACTTCCATTCCTATTTTATTTTCTCTAATTCATTTAGTTTTAAGTTTCTTACCAAGTACCTTCAAAGGTGGATTCGTGGACTAAATTCAAATTGACAATAGAAAGATCAACAACAGATAAGAAAACAAAGACAATGACACCACCACACAAGTCTTTTGAACCAGTTAAGATAAAATTAGATATATAAAATCCAAAAGGCAACTTTACTCTAAAAAGTACAGTGATGAAAGACTTAAATCCTTTTTTTACTTCACCATGTGTTGAACTGACACAAACATATTTTTCTGCCTTTAAGCACTACTACTACTACTGCATGCTGCTGAGTTATTCACCCATTGCTCAACATCATCCATATGTAGAGCAGCATATTCTCAATTTGCCTTTCTTTTCTATTATTTGTGGCAAAAAGTAGCATATTCTTGATCATCATTCTTTTCAAAATCAAGGAGCATCTCTAGTATTCCTTCAACTAAAATCATAATTACCTTCAATTCCCACCAGTCTTTTTCTTTTTTCTCACATTTTTTTTACCCTTAAAAGGAATCCTAAAAAAGCCTTGATTCTTAAATTTAATTCTCTCGTCATTGCGTTGTTCTTGTTGCAGGATCATGGAACTAACATCCAAGCCTTGAATGAGGCATAAACCTTGGAATAGAGAAGCAACAGTGGTTGATACTAAACTACTAGTAGTGGCCAAAGTCCCCTCGGCATTGGAGATTAGGCCCCCCACTGAACTTGGAACGAATCACAAGAAAAATAAAAAAGCAAAGTTATGTATGCACTTTGTCCTGGCTCATTACCCACCAAAAAAACATTCTGTCCATCTGTTTTTCCTTTATTTGATTGAAGAATATTTTCCAAATTGCCTTTGTATCTTTACAATCTTTCATGGGAGGGGAAAAAAGGATACAAGTTTACAAGCTTTTTTTCATGGCACATGGATTAAACGCTTTAACTTTTTAATGGGCCAACGTAGCATGTAAAAGCAAATACGCAAGATTGGGATCTGGTGAAACAGGTTTAGTAGGACTGTTCAGGTACGAACATGATTGGAACCTGTGGTGAGATACTTGTATAATTCCCTGTGATCACTGATGCCATGACCCACAATTTATCAATTTGAGTTATAAGATTTACGATTGGGTTCACCGAAATATAAAATCAATGCCTTAAAAGCAAAGCTAGCTTCAATTGCTGATATTTCACTAGGGAGTATTCTTGGTCTGCACTTTGGTTTACATTAAACTGACATGTATACTAATGGAAAGTGTCATCATTTTTAGCCATCTCTCCTGAAGCGCCACAACGTGTCCAACTTTTCATAATGAAGAAAATCCCATCATATTTAGAATACAAATGTGTCAGTTAGTTAATTGGTTAGCGATTCTAGTAAACAACACTTCACAAAGGGCTTGAAGCAAACCAAAATGCATGCAAATTTTAGTATATAATATATAATTATAATAGCAGATTGAGTGTATTTATAGACAAGTTCATAAGGAAGCCCACGGCAAGATTTTTCACTTTAATATTAGGAAGAAACAAGAGCTCGCAAGCCCAAGAGATTTTTGGCTCAAACCCTATCCTGCTGCTTGGACATATATAAAATAAATGAAAAAAGTAATTGATTTGGTCATATGTGTATTAATTATGCTGTAATATTTTGTTAATTATATTAAATATGTTGACAAAAAATAAGTATGGAACATGCCACATGTCAAGTTCTCATAAATTCGCTACTAGGAGTAACAAGTTCAAAGGAGACAACCACATGTCAGGTTCTCATAAACTTGTTACTAGGAGTAGCATGTTTAAGGATAATATGTCATGCATCACGCTGTGATAAACTTGCTAGTTGGAGTAGCGGTTTTGACCCAATCATTGGTCAAAAGTGCCCTATGCCAGTTAAATGTTATCAGACCCATCTTGATATTTTGTTTGTAAAAATGACACAAAATGGTTAAAGAGCCAATAACTTTGTTGTAGGTAAAACCATACCCAAGAATAATATTGGAGAAAGAAGAATTCAGAAAACAAAACAAAAAAAAATTGTAAATGCAATGAAGACACTGCCATATGATTTTGGGGGGGAAAATATCAAGTCATTATTGATTTCCCAAGATTCATGAAGACTATTTTGTCAGCTAGATACATTTAGTTATTGCTTTCTTCCCCTTCCCCTCTTGGTCGTTTGTGTATCCATTGGTTCTTTCCCAGTGACTTCTGATAGATCCACTGCAGAATTAGAAGAATTTTTAAATTATTTTTAAACAAATCAAGAGTGGGAGATCATTCCAGTGGGCAATATGAGACAGGAAAAGAACCTAAATGTATCATCAATGTATGTATGCCACGGAACTGTTGTAACTTTTAATAAGGTTAAAACTTGGAGGAAAGAAAATTTTATGCATATCCTAAGCTGACTTAACGTGAACTCAACTTTTAAAGTTCTAATTAATATTCATTCCCATGGTTTCAATATTTTCTAGTATTACAGGGAAAAAAAATTCAAAATCATTTCTCATGCAAATATATCCCTCGGCAAATAAGTGCCCAAATGTATGGTGATCAACAAAGAATAACAAAAAAGACATACCTTCTGGTCCCCGAGCCATCAAAGTAAAGAATATATTATTAAGTTTTTCCATCTTCTTGGCTTCTTGTGCTTGGTCTGTCTTATACTTCAGACACTGGTCAAAAACAATAACAATCAACTTTAGGAACATTTATATGTGAGATGTGTGACCGAGACAACAATGGGGGAGAGAAGAAAGAGATTTTGTTCGAGTGCATGTAATAATATGCTTATGGCACATCGTTGCATCAATTGGCTTCACACAAGTGACAAATTATATTCTATACAAGAAAACAGGCTCAGCAAAAACTGTAGTCATGACAAATTCATTGATGCAAGGAATCACATCTTGCTTACATATATATTTATGCTTCCTCCTATAACAAATACAAGTTTTGGATTGTGTAAACTATGATGGGCACCTATGATGATTCTCCATTAGGTAAAGTTAGTTTCCTCTGGCACATCAATAGAAAAGGAACATGTTAGAACCACCAATAATGGACAACTTTCCATCAATCACCAGTGCCCAAAGGCAAAAAGAATATAACGATATTTAGTGCTTCAGTAAACTAGTGCCACTGAATTAATTCCTTCACCAGTGGAGATTCCTAGAGATAGCATAATGTCATCATCCTTAGTATAAGGCATAAGATGCAGTATAAATCTTCAGTTTGTCTTCACTCTTCAGTCGTCAGTCAAAAGAAGGGTAAAAAAATAAGAAAAAGAAGCATCAAATGAATATCTAATCACAATATTTCCATGCCTGTGTTTAACAACTTTTCATGATGTTGGGGGGGAGGGGGGACCCTGCAAATAGAATCTCTGCTCCTTACGTTCACATAACTCATAATTATAAATGTTTTAAAAATACAAGTAATAAATATACAATTCCTACACATAGAAGCTACTAAGTAGAGAGTAAAATGGGTGTAAGCGTGGAAAAATACTTAAACCAACTAAGAATTTTTCAATGACCATGACAAAGGTAGTTAAAATTGGGGTCCTACTTGGGATTAAGGAGGAGGCCAAAGATTGTAAACTACGGGATCATAAGATCCTAAAAAATTGATAACATGTTTGAGTGCATATATATATATGCATATAAAATATCATAAATAAGAATAAAAAAAATACTTCAAATCACTGCAACACTAGCTTCAATTAAATTCATAATCCATAAGATGGTCATCATAACTCATACTTGTAACAACTTAAATTAACAACACCAAACACAAAATATCAAGTTTTTGAAACTCAAACATACAGGTCAAAGTCAAGATATATAATTTATCATATCTAAAATGTTGTGTTAATTAAAAAATTTGTCCTCCATTTGATCATCATTTGGTCCATTATCTTCATCATCTTTGGAACATCCCCATCCAAGTTGTCCACATCCAAATCTTCATTGTCTCCATCATCATTTTCCACAATCCGCTCATTGCTGGATGAAACATAATCTAGATTTAGCTCAAGATACTTCCTTTTCCTAGCTTACTTCTTTTGGTGTGGACCCAAGAAAATACAATTAAGATGAACAAGTAGCAGACTACTAGGTAATTTTATAAAGAGGGTTATAATTTGTCTTAAAATTTAGGTTTAAGCTTAACTCAACTTCACAAAACTGATTTGTAAAGTAAGGTTTTATTTTTAAGCCACAAGCATAAATTACAATTCACAACATTTTTTTGTACCTTTTCTACTACTTAACATTGTGTCAATATTATTTAAAGCATCTTATGTTGCTCTACTTTGTGCAATTTATTTTTTAGTACCATAAATGTCCACTTCAACTAATTTTTTATTTGAGAATATTGAAGGATAGAGATTCATTCCACAAATCAAACATATTGTATCTTTAAATTTTGTTTTTAACAAACTTTATAAAGCATTGTCACCAGATGCTTTTGTACTGTGCCAGGATCAATTAAAGGTTCAAGCAAACCTTTAAAAATCTCCGAAACAATGTCAATGGAGGAACCACAATCAATAAAAACAGCTCCAATAGTGGACTCATCGATATCTGCTAGATCCTTTGGTGTTCAACATACTCCAACCACTTGAAGGAAAATCACTTATCATTAGGGTAGGAAGTGTAAGTGAAGACCTCTTCCAATAAGCACTTATTCTTAAACTCATATTTAAGAATCGCTTCTACTTTGTCAATGTTTGGTAGCGGAGGAAGATGATCCTTAGTCTCTTTTGGAAGATCACTAGAGTCACTTGGAGACTCATCATTGGAAAAATTGTTGGAGACTTCTGGGAGAATCGCGTTTTGGTCTTCACACGCTTCCATGGTTGTTAGTTATGGCACTAGGAGAGAGAAAATTGAGAAAGGATTGTTTTAGGGGTTTCTTGCTTTGATATTGTGTGAAAGAGTTTTAAAGATTTGCTTGAACCTTTAATTAATCCAGACATAGTATAAAAACATTCAGTGACAAAGCTTTATGAAGTCTGTCAAAAACAAAAATTTAAAGATACAATTTGTTGATTTGTCGAATGAATCTATGGCCTTCAATGTTCTCATAGATGAAAAATTAGTCGAAACAAACATTTATGGTACTAAAAACCAAATTAAACAAAGTAGAGCAACAAAATATGCTTTAAATAATATTGACACAGTGTTAAGTAGAACTACAAATGAAAATGTTTTGTGAATTGTAATTTATGATTGTGGCCAAAAAGAGTTTATAAGGCTTGGTTAGTCCTCACCTTACAAACCGGTTTTATAAGATTGAGTTAGGCTCAAACCCAAATTGTGAGATCAAATTGTTTTCACTTCTTTGAGATCATACCATCTTGAAAGCACTCTAGTTATGTTCACACCCAGAGGAACTACATGTCAAGCTTAATAAGCAATTTTTGAAACTCTAGATATTCATCTTCATAAGACTCTCACCAATTTTTTGTAATCTTATCAATTGTCATTCTAGCTAAGGACTACCACAAATACCAAGATGACAAAATTTGAACTACATTTTCCTCGCCAATCTCTTCAACACCACCACCACCAAGCATCTTAAAGACTTGGTCGGTCTATTAAAATACACCAATAGACTTCAAAAACACCGTTTCTTTAGGGCTTATTCACCTAGAATTTCAATATCATCCTTCTCCTCTTGTCATTACACCATCAATCATTATGGTACACCCAACTTGCTTCCATTCAGCTCTATGTACTTTCAAAATCTCTATTGTCAACTCTAGTTCCTTCTTCAAATACTTTACTCTAATCTCATCATAGGATGGTGACTTAAATACTTGACCACATTATAGGAAATTCTACACTTCTGGCCACATTGAATAGTATGACATTGTTATAGAAAAAAATCGCAATTGCTTGAAAACTTCCAGACTTCTCACCATCAATCACTAGGTCCTATTAGAGTAATATAAAGGGAGGTGCAGTATTCAACTGCACACTCACTTAACTATGTTAGTTACTTAGTTAAGAATCAGTGTTAGTTAAGAGTTGGCTAGAAGGTTAGTTCGTCTTAACTAACTGATCTAGAGCTCTATATATAATTCTCTTTTAACAGAAAACAGGAACCCCAATACTTGATTCTAAAGTTTTCTCTCTTTTAGCTTTTATCTTCTTCAGCTTTGTGAAGAACACTTTTATGGTATCTAGATCTTGGTGACGATCATCAATGGCATCACAACATAATGCGTTTCTTTCCGCTTCTTTTCCAAATTCTATTTCTCATAAGCTTGATGATTCAACGTTTCTTCTATGGCGACAACAAGTCGAGCCAATTATCAAATCCCACCGTCTTCAGCAATTTGTAGCTAATCCACAGATTCTGCTCCGCTTCCTTTCTAAAGAAGATCGTTAGGCTGGAATTGAGAATCCAGCGTATGAATCTTGGGAGAAACAAGATCAGGTGCTCCTCACATGGCTTCAATTGACCTTTTCTACATTGATTTTATCTCGAGTGTTATAGGATGCACACATTCCTATGAAGTTTGGGAGTGCATTCATGAGTATTTTTACAAACAAACTATCACCACAGCAAGGCAACTTCGCACTGAATTTTGAGCAACGACTCTTGCGGGTAAGTCAATGCACGAGTTCCTGTTGCAGATTTGCGCAATCGCAGATTCTCTTGCCTCTGTTGGAAGTCCAATTATGCTTCAGGAGCATATCGATTCCATTCTTGAAGGTCCCTCACTGAATTATCATCCGCCATTATTGAAAGCAAGTTTTAACCACCGCGGAGTAACTTGAACCAATGTTTGCCACCACTGCAGCATACACCACCATACCAAAAATCACTCCGTCATACCGAAAATTGCCTCACTGCAACAAAAATAGCACCTTTGCCGATTACAGTAACAGAGAAAGAGTTCTTTAAAGGGGGTGGGGACCATTGCAGTCCCATGCCCCTATTTATACAAACCCATAAGGCACTTGGGTTCGCGAAACGAGTTAGGGCAATGATTGCAACTCAGACCCTAGAACACACATGTGACCTCTCACCGGATTATCAACCTATCAATCAAGTTGAGGTGCCGTTATTAGCTCATGAATCTCGCTTGAACAAGTTCAAGAAATCTCTTTCTGATTCTCCCTCAATTAACCTAACTCAGGTGCCAAACAAGCAGGATCCTGAAAATTTCTCCAATTTCAAGGTGGGTCTGGCTGTGGAGGAGGTTACAATGGTGGTTTTAACTGCAACAACGATTGTCATGGTGGCATCAGTGTTGGTGCTGGCAGTAGTGGCGATGGCGGCCGAGGACAAGGTACTAGTCGATTTGCAAATTTTCAATGCCAAGTGTTACAAGTATGGGCACACAACATCCGTTTGTCATTATCGCTTTGATGGAAATCCCCAACCCAACTCCTCCTTAGTTCTTTAGGATCCCACCTCACAATATTATGGCCCTCAGAATCAGTACAATGGCACCTCTGGTTAGAGTAGTTTCAACTCTAATTCTGGGAAATCCTATGGTGATTTTTGTCCCTCAAATGTCTGGACTGACAACAATTATAAGCCTGCTAATGCTGGGAATAATTCCAATTCTAGTGCTATGTTGACCAATGTTACTTCTCAGCCAACAATAATTGGATTCCAGATTCAGACGCTTTGTTTCATGTAATTGGAGAGTCTCAAAATATTCAATTTGAGCCCTTTGAAGGACCTGGCCAAATCTTCATTGGCAATAATCAAGGTTTGCCTATTTCCACCTCTGGTTCTTCATCCTTCATCTCTCCTTATAACACTAAAGTCTCTTTGTCCCTTCAGCATTTATTGCATGTTCCTAATATCACTAAAAATCTTATTAGTGTCAGCCAGTTTGCCAAAGATAAGGTCTTACTTCAAGGCAATGTTGGTCCTGATGGTCCATACAGCTTCTCCAACATCAAGTTTCAACATCCTTGGTCTGCATCTTCAGCTCTTGCTTGTATCTCAACTGCTGAAAAGTCCTCTTTGACTTCATGTAATAAGTCTGAAAAATCCATTGTAAATTCATGTACTAGAACTAGTTCTCTATGGCATGATCGTCTAGGTCATCCTAATTCTCATGTACTGCAATTAGTCTTGCAACACCGTAAAATACCTACATCTAATAAAAATTCTTAGTTTTTGTTCAGCTTGTGCAGTGGGCAAGTCCCACAGACTTCCTTCTTTTCCCTGAGTCTGTGTATACTTTTCCTCTTGAGCTAATTTACAGTGACCTATAGGGGCCAGCCCATGTTTCTTCAACTAATGGGTTTTCATACTACATAACCTTTAACCTTTGTTGATGCATTTTCTAGGTTTACATGGATTTATCTTCTCAAAAACAAATCTGAAACCTTTAATGTTTTTCAAAGGTTTTAAGGCTATGGCAGAATTACAATTTAATTCAAAAATCAAAAACCTTCAAGCTAATTGGGGGGGGGGGGGGGGGGGGAGTTTAGGCCACTAACAGCTTTCTTACCTGACTGTGGTATCCATCATAAACTGATTTGTCCCCACACCCATCATCAAAATGGGGTTGTGGAACGAAAACACAGACATATTGTGGAATTAGGCCTTACTTTGCTTCATCATGCTTCTTTACCCCTCAAATTTTGGGATTCTGCCTTTTGCACAGCTATCTACTTAATAAATAGGTTACCTCCAGCTTCTCTTAAGTTTGAGATACCTTACCATATGCTGTTTCACAAATTTCCTGATTACAATTTTCTCAAAACCTTTGGGTGTTCTTGCTTTCCCTTGCTCAGGCCTTATAACAAACACAAGTTGGATTTTAGGTCTCATGAATGTATTTTCTTAGGGTATTCTACCTCTCACAAAGGGTATAAATGTTTATCTCCCTCTGAAAGAATTTACATTTCCAAAGATGTTGTCTTTAATGAGTCCAAGTTCCCTTATGCTGATCTTTTTGAGTCCACTGTTTCTTCCAGTCAGTCTAATTCCTCATCTACTCTTTACTTTCCTCCTATTCCCATTTTCCAACCCTCAAATTTACCCCAACCTATCCCAACTCAGTCTTCTTCAGCTGATATCACTCCTCAGTCTGTCCCTACTAATGCTCAGCCACAAACAGACCAGTCCAATACTGATATTCAGTCACAAACAGACCAGTCCAATACTGATATTTCCATTTCAGCAGCCAATACATCTCCACCATCCACAGCTGTTCCCACTGAACAGTCTTCTCATTCAACAACCAGTCCAGAACTCGCATCCTCCACTCTTCCTTGCCCTTACCTCAAAGACCTACAAACACACATCCCATGCAGACCAGATCAAAATCTGGAAATCATCTGCCAAGAATTAATCCCACACTTTTGTTGGCTCACTGCAAACCTAAGTCTGTCAAGCAAGCCTTAACAGATCCAAATTGGCTCTCTGCCATGCAGCAAGAGTATGAAGCTTTGATGAAGAATAATACCTGGAGTCTGGTTCCTCTGCCACCAGACAGAAAACCAATTGGGTGTAAGTGGGTTTTCAGGGTCAAAGAAAATGTAGATGGCTCTATTAACAAGTACAAAGCCCAATTAGTTGCAAAGTGGCTGGTTTTTTATTTCTCTGAGACTCTCTCCTGTTGTGAAACCTGTAACAATCAGACTTATTTTGTCTTTGGCTCTAACTAATCAGTGGCAACTAGCTCAGCTGGATGTCATCCATGCTTTTCTGAATGGATTACTGAATGAGACAGTGTATATGTCTCAACCACCAGGATTTCAAGACACTAATTCTTCTCTGGTATGCAAGCTTAATAGAGCTCATTATGGTCTCAAGCAGGCCCCCAGGCAATGGTTTGAAAGGCTTCAGACTACCTTACTTCAGTTTGGGTTTGTGGCAAGTAAATGTGATCTCTCTCTGTTCATTTACAAGACCAAGTCTCACACTGTATATCTCCTTGTGTATGTTGATGATATTATAATTACTGGAAGTTCTATTCCTTTAATTCAACATCTTACCTCTCAGTTGAACTCAAAATTCTCTCTCAAACAGCTTGGTTTGTTAAGATTATTTTCTTGGAATAGAGGTGAAGACTCTGGCCGACAAATCAATACTGCTTACTCAAAGCAAATATATCAGACTTATTGCAAAAAACCAGTATGGCAGAAGCTCAATCCATTGCTTCTCCTATGGCTTCTAGTTGCAAGTTGACTAAATCAGACTCAGAACCTTTTTTTGATCCAACTCTATACAGATTTGGTTGGGGCTCTTCAATACTTGACTATTACTAGACCAGAGATCAGTTTCTAAGTGAATAAAGTCTGTCAATTTATGGCTAATCCATCAGAACCTCACGGGATTTCTGTCAAGATAATTTAAAGGTACTTGAAGGGTACTGTTCTTCATGGTCTGCATCTAAAGCCTGCTGCCTTAGGTCAGCCTTACACTCTAAGGGCACTCTGTGATGCAGATTGGGCTTTGGATATTGATGATAGAAGATCCACTTCTGGTGCAGCAATCTATTTTAGTTCAAATCTCATCTCCTGGTGGTCCCGCAAGCAGCAAGTGGTTGGTAGGTCTAGCACAGAGACAGAATATTGTAGTCTAGCTCAGACCACTGCTGAAATATCATGGATCCAAACACTGTTGACTGAACTTCAAGTTCCCTTCTACACTCCCATCATATTTTGCGACAATCAAAGTGCTCATTGCTCATAATCCTGTTCGCCATGCCAGAACGAAGCATATGGAGATAGATGTTTTTTTTGTTAGAGAGAAAGTGTTGATTAAGCAGTTTATTGTACATCATATCCCTTAATGGGTCTCAGATGGGGGGTAACAGATCTTGAGGGATGGTGGGATTGACCACACCAAATGATTCCATGATCCAACACAGTGATCCCACTGATTTCCAACGACCATGTTCGTGACCCTATATAACAAAACCATGAACAAACATGTAGTCTTAATTTGTATGTTATCTAAAAGATGAATTATAATTTTGTGCCCATGGCCAAAATGTGAGTCTTGATAAAATATTGTCCATGCCCATGGCCATAATGTGAGTCTTAATAAAATATCATCCATGCCCATGGCCAAACTAGCATCCCACAAAAGCTTCAACTTTCCTGCATCCTTCTTAAGGATTACTTTGCCAAAGAACGAGTCAAAGTATCCCACAGGGATGTTGTTTCTGGATTTCTGCAATTGGATGTTATTTTGTACATGTTTAACAACTTACCCAGAGATGTAGGAATTGCACCAATCAACAATGACATTCCAGCAAGCATTTTGCTTGTTTCAAAAGACATATGCTTGTTGAAGGTGGAGTATTTTGGGAAACAAGATGTGTTCTCTCTCAAAATTAATCAGGATCGTTTGATAATTGATCCTTATATACAGCTTGGAATTAATGATTTATTTTAATTTACAGGATCAATTGTATTACTGTTTTTCATTTTTTAGCAGATATAGATTCCAAGGAGATTATGGCTCCTGATTTTTATGATTAGATTGCAGTAGAAATTTTGTTTTGTTCTCCTTATTTATTCGCCCTGTGTAATTAGTTGTAAACTAATGAAAATCATTTTCCACAATGCTGAATTCATATGGCACAATTCCTCAGCAGCAGCATATGTAAATTGAAAGTCTAAAGAAGCGAAAGTTACATAATAAGCACATTGATGGGCATCTTTAACTCAATTAGATTAGAGTGAGTGGCACAGGTAATTAGGGCTCTGTTAAACAACATCACAGAGGGTATCCACAATTTGGAATGTTCGAACCAGTTCTACTCATCTCTATTTAGTATTTACCCTTAAAATCTATCACATTCTTCAGGGAAAGAACTACATAGAATTGACTTGTCTTGATTTCAATATTTCAACAAATTGAACACATAAGAAAATGGCATTCAACCCTAAAACACACAACAACAAAAACAACAACAACAATAATTAGTACCTGTCGATTATCGGTGACCTTGAGTACCAACTTGCCCTCACAATGCCGGTACTTCATCAAATACCGCGTCTATTTCAGGTGTGAAAAAACGAAGATACGATAAAGAATTTGGGAGTGTGCATAAAATTAAATAAAATAAGGAAACAGAATTGAGTTAGTGACAAAACCATAGAGAAATTAAAAGACAAAATGGTTAGAAAAATGAGAAATGAGAAATGAGAAATGTAAAAATGCAGAAGAGAAGAACATACAGAATCAGGATCGGCACGGAACAACTGAACCGATCGCTCCACGAATTCATCCCACGAAGTTATGTAAACCATTGCGTTGCGTTGTAGCTGACGCTCACACTCACACAGGGTTCTGTGAAGCTTGGGTTGGGTTTAAATTTAAAGTCATTGGAGTGGACCCCATCGTAGTAGCTCATGTCAAGGTGAAGCTGCTTTTGAGTTCCATATCTTAAATATGGAGTTTTATTAAATATTGTACTCAAACAGAATTATTTTGCGTACAAGATACTTATGTTTTAGATTAAAAAAAAGTGACTTAATTAACCAACATACTATTGGTGGACTGATATCGTGTTTGATTCTTTAAATGTTGTTAATCAGGTTCTTTATAAGTGGAAATCCCACCAATGATTATTTAAATTTTTTAGTAAAAATTAATCATTAAAAAAACTATTGATACTTTAAATTAATATCATGACTAACAAAAAATATGACTTAATTACTTAATTTATTATGATTAAAGAAATTGATTAATTGAGTGGATAGTAATAGTTATTTTTTCTAAAATTACTCTTATCATTAATATTTTCTTCTCTTTTAATTGTTTTTCAGTGCAATTAATTATAAGCATTTTAATCTAAAAAAAAATAATGCAAGAAGTATTATATATGTCTCAGCCCACGACCCCAACATCACATTTTAAATTTCTAATAGCATTTCAGTTTAATTTTGTAATAGCTAAAAAGTGTTTTACTTATAATTTTAAATTTATGTATTTATTATTTTATTTGGATAAATTTTATATTTTAAATTTGATTTTAAGTATGATTCTCCGATATTTTATAAGATATAATTATTAGTGTAAAATATATTAAAATTTATTTCTTATAAAAAGGCAGGAGGTAGCATGATTTAAAGTTTCAATTTAAATGTAATTGAATAGAGAATCACATGGCCTCATCTCAATAATAGATTTATAAGCCCTATGAGGTGCCACATATGGATTTGTTTTTGTCTTGGTTTGTACCTTATGGCGATGGAAACATTTTGCTTGAGTTTTGGATTGTTAATCTGTGAATCGTTGCAGTTATACAGCTTCTTCCTACAGTGTAATGCACCCAGCAGGTTGGAAATGGAGTGGTTCCAAATCATGCTTATCCATCTGTGTTTTATCGGGGGAATTCCTAACAATGAATCAGACCCTCCTAATAATATAAAAATCAGAGATAACCTAATAATTTCTTACCTTGAAGTAGGGGTGGGTATCCGAGTTCAGATCCGCGGGTTGGTTTGTTAAGCCTGCGGACCGAGTGGATTACAAATCTTTTTCTACAAATCTATATAATTATAAGTAATACTTGAACTTGGTTCATTAAGTAGGTGGACTTAACAAATTTTATCTATGGGCTTGTGAGTAGCCTATATAAGACAAAATTAATTTTAAAATAAAAATTATACAAATTGAGTATTTGAGTTGAGAGTTAAGACTAAACTTTGGAACTTCTCATTTCAAACTCTCACCCTGATTTGCATTTCCTTCCCCTACCTCACTTCGCCATGTGTCTTTTTCCCCAACCCTCACTCTGCCGCGAGGCCTAGATGTCACTTTCTCTTCCTCGACTTGTGCATGACCTCCCTCCCTCGACTAGCACCACGTCGTGCTTCCCTTACCCCGATCAAACACTGCGTGAGGTCACTTCCTCCTTCTCGGCTCATGCACGCCGCCCCTCTCTACGCATTGCACCTCTCTCTTGCACGTCATATTTCTCATTACATTGTGTCTCTCTCTTGCTTGTGGTTGTGTCAAACAACCAAAAACATATTTTTATTTTTTAAAAAAAAAATTATTGATTGAACTTACGGACTGATGTGTTTATCTGCAAGCTTGACGGATTGGATACAAACCTAAAAAAAAGTCCATTTATTTCATAGAATGAATTTACCTGGTCCGTTTTAAACATAGGTTTCACGGGTCGGGCCTTAAACAAACAAACCAACCCGCATACCCACTTCTACCTTGAAGGCCTAAGAATAAAGAGGGTCACTATTTTTTGTCATTGGTGAAAACTTAACACCTAGATCTAGTTGATTCATCCTCGTTTGAATTTTATTGGGTGCAATGTGATATTTGTTAGATGCCCTTCTCCAAATGTTGGCATATTTAACGAGAGAATTTATGTTCGATTCTCATTATATATAAAATTTTCTTGGACCAATAATAGTCACGCACCATAAGTGAGATTAGTCTTTAATTTAATAGGTTGAGCGACACCCATAATCTCTGACTAAGGATAAAAAAAACTTATTTAGAATGGTTATATTACATGAGTGTGAAATGATTGTTTCCAACCATTAATGCGTGTTTGGATGATCGTGTGATAATTGAAAAACTTGGAAGTAGCTAAGAATTGCCTCATTGGTGGAAAAACAATTGATTTGGCATCAATACATATCCAAACATACACCAAATGTGCATGGCTAATTTTAACCAATTAAAATTAGTATTAGTATATCTTCTAAGATAATTATTAAAAAATCAATAAATTTATCATTTGTGATTGGATGATAGAAAGATATTAAAAAAAAGAGATAATAGTATAAAGACAATTATATTTGAAACACTTTACCAACTTAAAAAAAAACTAGAAGCAATATACAATACCTCCCACGTATTATACTCTTTGAACATGAAAAAAAGTAAAAAAAAGTCCCCACCTATATTTGGAAATTAGTTCCAAACTCGAAATAATAAGAATCCCCGGAAATTTTGTTATGGCTCAAACATGCATACCTAATGGTTAGGTCGGTTGCTATGAAATAAATGATTTTGCTTTTTCGGTCTCAAGACGCGATTTAAAGGACTAAACATGCTCTTAAAAGAGTCATTTTTATTGACTTTATTATAGCTTGACGAGGCAATTCCCATTGCTAGACATGTCTAACGACTCAGGAAACGAGGAGTCTTGCGTGTCTTTTGCGTTTGTAGTAAGCTTAAAAAAGGTGAGGATTTATGAGCCTTCAACTTCAACTTGATTTGCAAAGACAAATGAAGTTATAAACCTTAAGGCTATGTTTGTATTAAGGGAAGGGAGTGGAGTGGATGAAAAAAATGTTTCATTGTTTAGTTTTAAAAACAGTTTTTGAACACCTTAAAGGCTTAAACTCAACTTTTATATTTACGAAAAATGAAAACCAATAGTTCCAAACGCTTTCTTGCTTTTTAACTGCCATTTAAGATTTCACGTACTTGCATCATGTCGCTTTCTATGCGTCCATGATTCCGGCTACAGGCAAACAAATGTCAACAAACGTGGAGAAGAACTATCTATGTAATATTCAACTTAGCTTATTTATGAACACATCACTAACCACTAACCAGAATAATAGTGTAAGATAGAGAGTGGGAAAAGAATAAAGAAAGTGATAGGAGCAGAAACAGAATGGAGGAAAGTGGTAAAGGAACATGGAAGCACGCTGCTTTCCATGTTGCCACCACTATTGCCACCCCTGCTGCTTATGCCCCTTTGCCCTTCGCTCTTGCTTCTCTCGGTTGGCCTCTTGGTTAGTTACTTGCTTCTTTTCTTTCTCAAACATTATTTATTTATTTATTAATTGTGGATCATCATCACAGTTGTAAACAATACTATGTACAAATTAATATTAAATCATATTGTTATTGATATATAATATATTACTGTTTTTTTTATAGAATAATCAGGTTACTTAACATTAAATACTGTTTTTTTAACTAACAAATCGTTCGTCTGAAATTTATAACCTGTAAGTAAAAATCTTGAGTTTGAGATGAAAAAAACTTAATTGAAAAAGAAAATTCTACTAAAATGATCAATTAGATTTTTCAGTGAAGATTAATCATTCGTTGATGAATACTCACTAATCTCATAAGTACAAAAAAGAGATATCCTTTTTATGATAAGGGAAAGCCACTTATTGGTATAAATAATAGAATATGGTTTTGTCTCCGCGAGGATTCTGTTCCTTTTTATTTTATATATTTTGTTCATTTCTTTTGAAGCCACTTTCTTAGTTTTCTTATTTGGTTAGTTAAACAATTAATTAACTGGTTTGTGTTGGTGTTACTCTCTATCTTAATGGTTTCAGGTGTGACTAGTCTGGTGAGTGCAACACTAGTCACCTGGTACTCTAGCTTTTTGATCGCTTCGCTGTGGAAATGGAACGGGGAGAAGCACCTTACCTATAGACATCTTGCACATAGTATTTTCGGTTCGTATTATACATTGATTGATTTGGTTTTACTGTTATACAAAAAAGACTGCAAATAGTTGCCTCCTCATTGTCAAGTTCCTAAATTTTTTTCTTACTAATCTGTAATGCAAACCATACTCAGTTAGCCTCCATAGTCCATAGGGGAGTGTAAAATGAAGGCAGGCTCAACAAGTGTAGATATTTGGGTTTTATTTATGCATTACTGTGCTCAAAAACAGATTTATTAGGCCCTATATTTGGATAATTATTTTCAAAAGTACTTATTGGAGAATAAAATAAGAAGGTAAAATGAATTGAATTTCTCTTATAAACTAAAATTAACTTATGTACTTCAGTTCTTGGAGAAGTTAAATCAGTGAGTTTCTATAAAAGTTAACTGTAAAAGTTGATTTTAACTTAAGGAAACAACTTATTTTCTTCTCTTACTAACAGAGAAGATTTTCTAAATAGGGCCTTAACCTATATTACCTACGCATACATACAATTATGCAGAGCCCTTATTTTGTACATAGTATTTACTGTTTAGTTTCTCTGCTTATGGTATTTATAGCTATAATGACTGTCATATTCAATAGTCTAATGGTTTCTTTGCAGCTTTGTGCTAGCTGCACTCCATATTATCCACGACCACGGTTCATAATATATTCTTGACTTTTTGTTTATTGATTCGTGAAGGATTCTGGGGGTACTGGTCTATTGCCTTTTTTCAGCAGGTAGCTTCTTTGGGAAATAACATTGCCATCCAAATTGCAGCTGGCAGCAGCCTTAAGGTTATGCATCTACCCAGTTTTTGTGGAGTGATAGGACGAATATTATAAATGTTCCATCATTTCTATTCAGCTTTTCTATGATCTTCTGTCTTTTCATTTAAATCTTCCTAATAGACAACAAAAACCATTTGTTTCCATTTTTTGGTCGACGTGGGAATGTTCTAATTACATGTTTGTACAGGCAGTTTACAAGCACTATCATGAGAATGGAACATTGACCCTGCAACACTTTATTATTTTCTTTGGAATCTTTGAACTACTTCTCTCTCAGCTTCCGGATATTCACTCACTGAGATGGGTAAATGCCTTGTGTACTTTCAGCACAATTGGTTTTGCTGGTACAACCATTGGTGTTACCATTTACAATGGTAAGCTGGTGCTGGATCTTCTTCTTCTTCTTCTTCTTCTTGTCTGTCAAAGCCTGAACACCTAATTGATTCCTTCTCTTTATTTTATGGCGATAACATATTTAACTTTTTGGTTTCCAACATCTCTTAGGGAAGAAGATTGATAGGTCATCAGTAACTTATAGCTTGCAGGGTAGTTCTGCTTCTAAGTCCTTCAAAGCATTTAATGCCCTTGGGACCATTGCCTTTTCATTTGGTGATGCAATGCTTCCAGAAATACAGGTATCTAATACTTCTAAGTCTCTTACACTGCTACACATGTTCTTTTAAATTGTAAACAAGGTTTTAAATTGCAGTCACGGTCTTGTCTTGATCCTTGACATTGAGGGAATTTATGGACATATGTGGCTGACAACAATTGTGATTGTAGAGACTCCAAAAAAACCTTGATGCTGTAGGCTTGTGGCCAAAATCACAGTCGTAGACGGATTTTTAAAACCTTGATTGTATCATGACAACTTGGCATTTTGTGACTCTGCATGCCTTTTCCAGAATACGTTGAGAGAACCTGCAAAGAGGAATATGTACAAAAGCATATCAGCAGCATATACTGTCATTGTTTTGACCTACTGGCAATTGGCCTTCTCTGGATACTGGGCTTTCGGATCAGAAGTCCAACCTTATATTTTAGCTTCATTGTCTATCCCAGAATGGACTGTTGTTATGGCTAATTTATTTGCAGCGATTCAAATATCAGGATGCTTTCAGGTACCTTCTCTAGCACTCAATATAAGAGTATGAATTTGTTTGAAACTTCTTGTGGCCATCATTTAATATTCGTTTTCTCTGCGGGTAAGGAAAACAGGGAAAGGGAAAGAGTCGAGTGGTGAATGTTGCATTAGTCTTTATTTTTAGGTAGGGGCAGATAAAATACATCATCTGTAAATCTCATGATCCAGGCTATTTCTGAATAAATTATTAGATAGTTCATACCATAACCTGTCTATGGTCCCAACAATCTTTATGCGACTTGTATCCAATTTTTTAAAATTACGATAAAGAATTAATATCATTCAATTATATGTCATGTGTATTTTAGTAGGGATTATGATGATCTCATGCTACCTAATAATTTCTTGTTATTCCTGACACGAAACTATTATGGTTCAAATGCCTTTACTAATGGAGTTCCTTGCTTTCATCATTTGTCAGATATACTGCAGGCCAACATATGCCTATTTTCAGGAAACTGGGTCCCAGTCCAACAAATCTAGTAGCCAATTTTCCCTTAGAAATCGCCTGGCACGACTTATTTTTACTTCCATATACATGGTTCTTGTTACTCTTATTGCTGCAGCTATGCCCTTTTTTGGAGATTTTGTGTCCATCTGTGGGGCAATCGGGTTCACTCCTTTGGACTTTGTGTTCCCCGCTTTAGCATACCTTAAGGCTGGAAGAACGACCAATAACTCCAAACATAGCCTTTTGATGCGACCATTAAATATTTTAATAGCTACCTGGTTTTCAATTGTTGCTGTCTTGGGTTGCATTGGTGCAGTCAGATTCATAGTGGTAGATATCAAGAACTACAAGTTCTTCCATGATATGTGAGAATTTTGGACTACCCCAGAAATTCTTTTCAGCCTTTTCTCATTGGGTAAGTTGTACTTTATCCCACATTTTTTTTTGTCCAAATCAAATAAATACAGAAACTATAAAATTATACATTATATACCCTCAGTTTTGAAATACATATACACTTCATGGTCTTGATCCCACTTGAAAGATTCAGAAACATCACGGTTGCTGGTAATTTCATTTAAGTGGTGATGAATAGGTCATGTATATGCTACACATGTAATAATTTTCTTTAACGAAAGTACAACATGATATATTGTCTATTTTGGTGCTTTCTTGTCTCCTGTTTACATACAGAATTCCTTTTTCTCCTGTTAATCCTCTTTCTGAACTTTACCCATTGTCTCAGCCACCAGCAGGCAGCAAGTGTAATATCAATGTGTTCGATAAAATTAAACAGTTTTAAGTGAAAATTATCATATGCAATGTTTCTAATACAATTTACCTATTTTTTTTCCTTACAATTGTACATGTAAGATGTTAAAATTGGATTTGAACAAAAAAATTCCGAAGAGAAAAGAGTATTTTATTTTATTTTTCTTTTGCCGAACATAGTTGAATAGAGCTCTCTTGCAATCTTATGTACCTGTGAAACCATCTGAGCTTTATATTATTACATATGTATCTCGCAACAGCTGAAGCTATCTATGTTTTATCATACAAGATTGACATGATTGAAATGCATGTTTTAATTAATTAATTCATTTATTTAGAAAAAAAAAGGTTGAAAAGTGATGACCTTTATTTATCCCAAACGTTAAAGTTTCAATTGTTTGGCAATATTTCAGCTAACTAAAAGCTTTACGACCAAAAAACTTTTGAAGTAATCAAAATCAAACAAAGGGTGAACATAAGTCCAAAACTGAAATCTAAAAAATACTATAGACGATAACAAGACTATTAAGTATACTGTCAAAAAATAGACAATAGCTATTAGTTTATACTTGCTACATCGTTTGAGGCATTTGATTTTTTTTTCTTTGCCGCCCCCTCCTTATATTTTAGCCATAAATAAAATAAATATGATGCCATAAACCTGGTCACTTGTCATGCCGACACATGCACAATGGGGCCATAACGCTTCACTACTCAACAATCTTTCATGCCCCGACTTTATAGATGGACGCAGATTGTGACATTATTTAGCACTATATACAATTATACTAATATTTATGTTGTGATTGGTTAAAATCTTGACATAAGATAAGCCATCAATTTCTTACGAAAAAAATGTTAAGAGATTATATAAAAACTATTTTTTCAAATAACACAAATGGTAGTCAAAACTAACAAAATAATTAGCTTTAAGTGATAGTAATTTATGTTTTTTAATTAAACAATTTAAGGTTTAAATTTTGATCTTAAATATAATTTTTGATAAAGATTAATTATTATTTACGATGAGCCAATTGATACTAAAATCATGATCAACGAACAAATAATAATCAAAAGCTACTTAATTAATGTTTTTGGCTTTTTGGCGCCATTATAGATGGCAAGACCCCGTTACCAACGTCGTTGAGTTTAATACTTAACAGAACTTAGTCGCAGTCACAAACGCGGTTACATCAAAACGACACGAAGCACCTAACAACATTCAAGCACGTTCGTTCCCGATACTCATACCCGAAACACCGACTTCATCTTCGCGTTCCGGTTAGGGTTAGGGAATTAGGGTTTCGAACTTCGACGCAATGTCGTTCATTAACCCTTCACCCTCTTCCACCTCACGTGCAATCGCTCCCTCCGGCTTCGCCACGCGCCGGCCATGGGAGGAGTTCTTCGCGCTCCACTCGTTCACGCGCCCCTACACCCTCGGCGAGGCCTCGCTCCGCGTGAAGCGCAACCTCGGCCACTTCCGCGTGAACTACGCCATGGCCGTGCTCCTCGTCG
Source organism: Glycine max (assembly GCF_000004515.6). Classification (NCBI taxonomy): domain Eukaryota; kingdom Viridiplantae; phylum Streptophyta; class Magnoliopsida; order Fabales; family Fabaceae; genus Glycine; species Glycine max. The sequence goes on along the minus strand of NC_038246.2, from coordinate 2,822,604 downwards.
TGTTCCTCAGCCTCCTCTGGCACCCTATCTCCCTCATCGTGTTCCTCGCCGTCTTCACCGCGTGGTTCTTCCTCTACTTCTTCCGCGACGGCCCCGTCGTCGTGCTCCGCCACGAGCTCGACGACCGCCTCGTCCTCGCGGCGCTCACCGCCGTCACCGTTGCGGCCCTCGTCCTCACCGGCGTCTGGCTCAACGTGGTGGTGGCGCTGCTCGTCGCAGCGGCGGCGGTGGCTGTGCATGCGGCGCTTCGGAGCACCGACGATTTGTACGTGGAGGAATTGGAAGTTTCCGATGGAGGTTTGGTTTCGGTTGTTGGTGGTAGCCCTACGAAACGAACAGGGTCCACTAGAATATAGTTATGAGATATATAACTGATTTCGTTTTCGTTTTATCGTTTTTTGTGTTATTCGCGTTGCATATATTTGAAGAAAATAGAGGTTTTGGTTATGCGGAAATGTGAATTGTGTCCATATGATAGATTTTACTTACCGTGTTGTTAGCTTGGAATTGGAATAGATTTTTTGCTTGTTGTTTGATCCCTTTTTCTTATGTTTTTAGAATCTCATGTAAATTCTTTCATAGGTTGAAGCATTCAATTTGTGTATTTAGAGTTCCAATCAATGTATTGTTTAGTTTGATTTGGTATGCTTTTGCATTTGTAATAGGTTTAGCAATAGTTGGTAAGATTTGTTTGTTTTTTATTTTATATCAAGTGTAAATGAAGATGTAATCATTTTGGTTATTCATTTGTGGTTTCTAGTTTTAATGACCATATGTATTTAAGTTTCCTATCCTGCTTGCTAGCTACCCTCTTTATCCATTTTCTTTTTCTTAGTAGATTAATATCATGATCAAATTAAGAACATTATATAATATAATGTTGTGCTTTTTGGAGTGGCTTGGGTTGCTGTTGTTTAGAGATCCGATTTTGTTGAATTAGACTTGCTTGTGTTATGCTACGAAGATGTGTTGCAGAGCCTGTTTTAGTCTGCTGTGAGTCAATTACTGCAAGTGTACAACATTTGAGAGAATTGAATAGAGAACCATGGAATCCCAATTCATCATTCTCTAGATGAACAATATGTCGAAGTAACTGCTTAAATGCTTAGCTGCAATTAGCTGACAACTTACTCAATGTTAGTTGCCGCTTTTTGGTTAGTCAGTTGGCTAGTTGGGTGGAAGTTGAGATCTGATCTCACAAAACATGTATATGGGAACAGATTGTAAACCATATGCAATCAGACTGAGTAGTGAAACTCTTCCCTCTTTTATTCTTGAGTACTCTTTGACTCTGTTCTTTTCTCAGAATTTGATTATAGATTTTCTGGTTTTTTACACCACATGAGTCATTTGGATTTGTAAAAAAACATTTTTCATTTTTGTTTTCATTTCTTGTTTTACTTATAACTATAAAATTGCCACCTTGTTTTTAAATGTGTATAAGAAATGGTGCAAACATTTTATAGCTTCCCTTTCACTATTTCTTGTGCAATTATTATTCAAAAACAAGAATAGAGTGAAAATAAGGTAGTATTTTTGTATTAATGGGTGAAAACAGGAAATGAAACTGACATTTTTACTCCCAAACTAAACCAGGCTCTTAAATTTCCAAAATATTTCTTGGTTATCTAGAATTAGTATACTATCTGGTATCTCCATGTGTCATATAATATTTTATTGTGGTATATCTTATAAAGCCTGTTACACACTTGCCTCCTGATTGGACTATTCTATTCGGAAAATTCGATTCTTTCACCTGAAAATTATGCCTCGACAGATTTATGAAAAATGAACAATCATGTTAATTACATAAAATCATTTAGGGGAATTATATTCATACAAACACTCTTCATTCTTTTTCATGTCCTTTTCTCTAGTCTTTTCCCGTCACATTTTTCACTATCTAATAGCTTAAGTTATTAGGAGAGTTGGTTTAACTTTGATATATAACCTCAAATTTACATGTCTTCGACTAAGTGTTCAACAGTTTGTCTGAAAGGGCATGTTAAAAGTTTAATAAACATGAGGTTTTACCTAAAAAGCTTTAGCTTTTCTGGAATTGGTTTCACGTCTATTCAAGTAAGGGGCTTGCACCTGCATACTCCTTATCTTGTGCAGAAATTTAACTTAATTATTAAAAATGGGATAGCAATTGTTTAACTATTGAGCACTTGAGCGTGAAGGCTCTAATACCATGTTAAGAATCAACTCTTTCAATAACTTGTGCTATTTGGTAAAGGCATATAAATGGTTTTATATCACCACCTTCTGATAGAAACATGGTTAAGAAATTGTCATAACTCAAGTTTTATATTCCATTAGAGTGAACTACCAATTCTTTTTCAGATATTTATCTGATGAATAGATGGATAGATGCCTACCAGTTAATGGCACATCTCACAAAGCAGGGAGAGAATCCATGCTTGTATTTCATTGTTATGACATGGTTTTTAACATCGGATTGGACCGGCCTATTCAATCGGGAACGGTTTGATGATCAGTTCGTTAAGACCAAAATACCGGACCTTTTTAGAAACAATGAACTATGTCTTGATTGGTTCAGTCACCATCCAATTTTAAAAACATTGGTTATGACATAATTTATTTGTTTTTGATGAGTGAAAACGGCCGTTTCTTTCCAATTGAGAATGGAAATGCATGCCTAATCAGACGGCAACAGTACGAGCAAAGCTTTGCATATCAATCCAGAAATTGTTAGGGTCTACGGGGGTTGTCAGGGAAAAAAAGAATTTCGTTTGTGTAACAACGGGCTGTTGTCAAAATCCTTCATTTTATGATTGCTGACCTGCCTGAGGCCATGAATCACAGGAATATGGAATGTACTTCAGTGCTGGTTGATGTGGCCATATTGCGTCATTCCCTAAATTTTATTTGGCCAAAAAATAAAAATGGAGTAATGCCTAGCTTTTAATAGAATTTCTTGCCTGAACCAAAAAGGCGAAAATCCATTATTTCTTTAAAGAAACCAGGGAATATGTTTTTTCCCCTTACAATGACTGTTTTTTTAACTTTAAAAGGGGTACGTGTAACGTAACTGTAATATTTTCCAAACAAAATCTCAGGAGGATATCAATGTAACTTGTTCATAATTTTAATATAATTGCTACACATCAGAAGCTACCATTGTGGATTTTTCTTTGTCAGGATCATTGATTCATTGTGAGTTTCAGCACAAAAGAAACTTCTTTTTTTTTCTATATCTCTACTCGCGTCAAAATAATAAGAAAAGGCTATCTAAATTGAAATGTCAAATATTCAAGAAACCATCAGTCGCAACAAGTATAGAAACAAAGGGCATGCTACTCTACATTCAACAGTCTAGCAGGAGAGGAGATTTCCTCATAACTGCATTCCTATTGGCAACAGTGGCATAAGAAAGCCAGTTGACGAGGAAGCAATTATTCTGGGAAGGTTTTCGATTTTTCATGCTATAATAAAAATGTGAAAGGGGAAGAACTGGGAACCACAATCAAGGGTGTAGGACCTTCCGACCATAGGTTAGGATCATGACAAAATCTTTCCCCGAGGATCCAATGGTTGCTGGAATTCTATGTCCTGAAGCCGCCATATCAAGCCACGAGTCAACCAAGTTTTGCACCTGCAGTGAAGGAAGCACTGGATGTCCCATGCATTTAATCTCAACCTACAAGAAAAAAGTAACTTGAAGAGTTAGTACTGAGCAACATGTAGACTAGCACAGTTTGCCTATTTTGAAATTATTAGAGCCAACAACTAGCAATAGTTTTCACCCCCAGAAGCACCAAAAGTAACAAAAAAGAGTGATGTTGTGATGTGGTTCTGAGTTGCTACCACAAATTATGTACAGTTAAATACCAAAACATGACTGGATAATAAGTAAATTGACAATGAAATAAAACCTTAAAAGGACACTGCTAAGTTGTTGCCCCATCAAATGAGAGATGAATATTAAGATGCTTATAGAAGCTGGCTTGTCACACAATTGTAATAGGGAAAAGTGTCTCAGAATATAATTACAAGTGCATGTCTTAGAATAACGCAACATGTCAATGGCTAAAGAGACAAGCAGAAAAACTTTAATGACAATCAAATTGTGGATGCTATAACACAACATTTACTTAGCTCGAACACACCAAAGGTTCGATGAAAATTAATCCAAGTATAGCACCAAGATACTAGTCTTTGACGCCCAGCTATTCCCTAGTTACATTAGTGTATTTCATATCCAACAAAGAAATTACCTCATCCTCACTATTCAGGCCTAGTTTCTTCATTAATAATTTTTGGATAAACGAGACAGGTATGCTTCCATTCCTGTCAGCAAAATGAATAGACAGACATGAGAAATCAGAGCTCAGTAAGATCTATATTTAAAAAGCCATAGGAGCAGCAAATATTAAGCAAAATCAGCTTCTCAGGCATATTTCCAGATGGGTAAATAGAAACTAATTCAAAGAGAGAACACGAAAGACATCATATACTGCTAGTACTACATTTACTGATGGGAGGGGAGGGGAAGCATGCCTATAGGCCATATGACTGTAGAATTGGTGAAAGCATACTTTAAAATCCACGTGGCCAATCATTTCACGCATTCATGGCCTCTTTCTTTTCCTGGGATAGTTACAGTGTTATGCTAAAATAGCTTACATATCACCTTTGTTAGGGACCAGAAAACAAGGAACAAAATGAAAATGTAAATCAGGGAATGAGTTGTATTATTCGCAGAAAATAAAATACAGAAGGAATGAATCCAACTGCCACAGAGCTAGGCCCCTACAGAAAGGCTATTGCCCTCTGATCATAACAGAATTCATGATCCCAAAAGATACCCCCTCCCTCTTCTAATCATTCCCTATATATCCCAATACCCTTCTCATGCACTTGGCAAAACAGTTACGCCACTTCCCACCTCACCTCCTCTTTTTACACCCCGGTTCCTTCTAACATATACTCTCCAAATCTTGGGCCTTCCATCTAAGTCTAAGCACCCACTCCCAGTCCTACCAACCTTGATCTGCATATGTTCTGTGATTTATTTTCCTGTCTAATTGATGGAATGATAAATCATTGCTACTGAGGTACAATCAGCCAAAGGTCAAACCAATTACTTCCTTTTATGTGATTTAGTAAGTTGCATGAAATTTACTCTGTGCAGATGGCATAACAAAAATATTTATGAATACCTATGTATAGAATCACATATTCAATTTAGAAAGAAAAAAAAGATAGAGAATTATGTCCTACATTGCTCTAAGCAGAATATTTTTGTTTAAAAGCATATAATAAAGTAGTGACAGTGTGTACAGAGGTCCAGTAAATGTGAAGGGACTTACTTTATTCTTACATAATTTGAAGGAATTTGCGGTAAAGGTGCATCTCCTTCCCTGAAACATTAGTCCAAAATTAATACAAATAGAAAAAATATTCAAAATATGATTTATGAAATGCATATATTTATTACAGGATTTCAAGATAGAAATTGTTAATTCAAATTGCAAAGCTACGTCTTCTCACTGGTTTTCAGAAGCTGCTAAGGAGAACCAAATTGAATCATTCCATAAGAGATTTCTGTCAGTAGCATCCAGAACAGCCTGAGGTGATATTCTAGATTCTCCAAAAACAGGTTCCTTTCTTGGGCGAACTCTTCGCAATTTGTTGGGTTTTGCTGTATCAGAAGAGACATGATCAGTGATAATCTTTTCATCTTCGACTTTTGCCTTGCGCTTCTTTTCCTTAATTTTGGCTTTCAGCACTTTAGCATCACTGTCAGTCACTTTCATGGATTCTAGTTTAGCATCAGATGCTTGCACATTAGACTTAAAAGGCTTACTCCTACTTGCAGCCTCTGCTAAATAATTCAAAGTTTTCCAAAGATCCCATTTTGCTTCGTGTGGTTCAGCACCATTCTGTGGTTCTCTATTGCATATGGATTGGCTATTTTTACAAGGTGACAAACTCTACACCGATGAAAAGTACAAGCACATTACAAACTAATTCCAATACAATCAGAGAAAACAAATGAACCAAGATAATGAAAAAATAAACCAAAGTAAACAGAACCATATATGACATGGCGAGCACAATGAGAACAGCCTGATTGCCTTTCCTACCTGCCCACCATTCTTAGCAGACTTGTTTGAAGTGTCAGGCGAGCATGAATTATCTTGGTGATCTTCCAGTAATTCCTCTTCTTTTTTAATGAGCTTCTCAATGGAGAAACTAGATCCCTGCAGGCCACTAGCCTTTCTTGCAGGTTTTGTTCTTCTTCCTGTCATGGTTGACTGTGTACATACCCTTGGAGTGCTGACAACCAAAGATGAAAGTGATCTCTCCTTTCTTCTAGCTGGTAATAGTGCTGAGGAGACAGATACAGGTGCCTTCTCCTTTCTTTTTTTGAAAGGGAAAATTTTGTTCCTTAAATCTTGCAAAATGTTATCTGGCCTGGTAATAGGAACCAAGACATGTAACTTATCATGAAACAAATTAAAAGAGAAAAAATATTTTTTTAACAGAAACTTAGCTGTGTGCTTCAATGTCAAAGCCATACATATAAATACTAGTGGTGAAAAGTTTACCCCTCTTAAGTTTTACCAGTTTATCATATCTGCCTGAGACAGTTCTCAATCCTATTAATTGGATTAGAACTATTTTTATGCTGTTCCTCCTTATTCTGATTCCAGCTAATATTTCAGATGATAAATTATTAAGAGTAAATTACACTGACACTCCTTGAGATTTCATCAAATTTCACCTTATAACTCTCCTTTCTTTTACTCCTACACTAACCCCCTTAAGTTTTTGAAAATTATTACACCGATACCCCTTGATTGTTTGAAAATATTACACTGCATATCCCGATGGGAGGTTGCTGTAAACATCAAAAGAAGTAGGGAGTGTGTGTGCAATCTCAAGAAACCATAGGGGTGTTAGTGTAATTCACTCTTTTATTAAAAGCAATCTAATGAAGGTAAAGTACGATTGTTAAAATTTTCTTCTGGTTTAATTTTTGGTTTCATACATCTTAAATACTTTGATATTTTCTCTTGCGAAATATCAGACACATGAAATGTATGAATGGAAAAAATTCAGAAGTTAAACTGCATACATACTATAAAAACAGTTGGGTAAAATATTTATGGATGTCAAACTGAATGTATTTTATTTCCCTGGATGTTATAGTGCACATACATGTATGTTATGACAAGTTATTAAGATGCCACAAGTGGATTTTTCAGGAGCAAGTTTTCATAAATTTAAGAAATCAATGACTTTATCTTGATAGCACCATCATAACATAAACAGTTCTCATTGTTGCAATTGCGGCATGATACCAACCTAGTGGAAGATCTAGTTGCAGCATGATCAATCTAATACACCTGTTTGTTTCCTTTTTCTTTCTCTATGGGGTTTCACTAAATGTTTGAGCAATCAGTGGCATTAGACAGCTTTACAGTGCACATCTAGACACATCAACAATATATTTGTTTCTTCAAAGAAATGCTCTATCTTACATCTCTATTTTAGCAGCCTTTAAATGATAATTGACTTGCAAAACAGAATCTCTTGTTGGTACAACATACCAAGTTAAATCAACACCTTTCATGCATATTTAACAACTCACAACCATGTCAAAATAGACGAGAGGGGTTTTTATAGTTACCCCCCCCCCCCCCCTCTCTCTTCTTTTTGAAGAAAAGGTACAACAAGAGAGGGGTGAGTCACAAAATTGTCTGAAGGAACTGACCTCATTTTCTCGAGCGGAACAATGCCCAAATCAATGTTGCATACTGGACAATTTTCCAATTCTTCATCTGCAATTTTGTCATAAATGCACTTCCTGCAAACTGTATAAAATTCCATAGGATCAATATGTCTAGTCACCTATAAAGCATTCACAAGGAACACAAATTTTACATCATCGAACTCTAAACAATTAGCTTGAAAATTGTCCAGGGGAAAAACCATCAGGCATAGTTCCATACAATATATACTCCTAAGTCTTATTGGCATAAGAAAATAAGTAAATTAAGAAAGGCCTCTATTGAATGGTTTGTAGACTTGAATACGATTGATTTCCTATTATATCTTTTTAGGCACTAAAATGCAAGAAACGGATAGGTGATGTTTATAAGCTAAAACAACACTAGAAAAGTGAAGACACAAGAAAATAGTCACAGTACTGCTCACAATCACGTTCTCGATGGTGTGTGACATGGCTACACATAGGAGTGAAAATAGAATTTTCAAAAGCATTTAATTACCAAACACGAAACACCCTTATCTGTAATAATTAAACAAATACCAAATACGCCCCCATCGCGAGTAAAAGAAGCAGCAAAACCAAATGGAAAAAACGCAATAACCACCCCCATGAAAGGGAAATTAAAACGCAGAAAACAATCAAAATTAGAGAAAATTCACATGAGAATGTGGGGGGGGGGAATAACAAAAGGGAACGAATATATATATTAGAAGAGTCATATTCGTATAGAAAAGATGAATTAAGAAGGAGGAAAAGCGGTTAATTACACGTATGAAGGCAAAGAGAAATAGCAGTGGCTTCTTTGAGGAACTTATTGCAGAGCGGGCAAGTCATGCATGCTGCAATCGCATCCCTCTTCACTTTCACCAACCTCTTCATCTTCATCAACCTTCACTCACCCACGTATATCAATCCTATCTTATCACTGCATGCAAATTTACGTCCACTTAGCTACAATAATCACCTGCATTAACACCACCATATACCACATACAACCAAAATCAACAATCAAACGCTAAATAGATAATAACATATTACTATGTGGCATAGATAGAAAGGAATTAAGAAAAGGGACCTAAGTAGTGTAGCCATGTGAGGATCGGTGAAGAGTGTTAAGAAAAATTAAACGAGATGGGTCGGTGAGATTGGACGTGGATTTAGGTGGAACTTATTGTTGGATTCGGACAGCGTTGGTGTTGTTGAGGTTGATCTCAATCGAGAGAGGAAAAAAAGGCATTAACCAACGCTCTCACAAACAGGTTTGTCTTTTTATTATTATTATTCTTTTTTCTCTCAAAAGAAACCTTGTATTTATTTTGTTCGAACAGAAACAGATGGAGAGTGATGTCGGAGGCGGAGATAACGTGCACCGTGGCGCTCTCCTACTTTAAGATGCGCACTCTAGCTAGATTACTAGATTACGTGTGAGCGCAGTGTTGGGAGGGGGGTTTGGTTTATCTGCGCTCGCGTGCATCACGGGGTTGGTGTACCTGCGCCTCGCTCTTTCTAATTTTTTTTTTGTATTACTCTTTTTTTTGCCGCACTTTTAGTCCCTTATTAAAATTAAAATAACATATATTATATTGAAATATTAAATTCACAAAATTTAGCTTTAACTCCAAGTTAACTTGTGTCACCACCTTCTCAAACTAAAAAGCAAAAGAAAATAAACAATATAATAGTTGAGGAGAGAAAAAAATGTTAAGGACAATATTTGGTTAGACGAATAGAAAAAGTTTATCAATATAATAAGGATAAAATGAATTGAGATCTTCAATTTCAATGAAAAAGAGTGATGAACTTCCACCAACTAGATACTAAGATCTTGAGAGGTTGAGTTCACATAATCTCATAACACAATCCAACACATTATATTGTAACATTATGCATATGTATGTCTTGTCCATCAAACTCTACTCAATGCACATATTTTATCATATCTAACTTAAAGGAATAGTCTAAGAGTGTTGGTCTATCCATAAAAAATGTCATCAACATCGATACCTTACATATGACTACAATATCCAACTTTACAAGTAGGTTGTAACTCCATGGGATCAACTCATGTCATTGGAGCTTCCACACCAAGTCTTTGAAAACCCTAAGGTCCAAGTTAAACTTTTCATAACCCCCATCATATCTTAATAAGATAAATATTAACTTAATAGAGTTAGTATAACTCTAAACAATATTATTACACTTAACGAAGGTTACGCTTAAATGAGGAGAATATGACAATATGTTATATTTGATCCATATATATTCATCAACTTTCAAATGTTATGATTATGTCACATCTCAAAGTAAACACTAGTCCCACTGGACTTCCATTGCAAATAGTGAGCCCATTCTTACCTTTCACATGCTAGGTTACTCACTACTAACATACCACTCAAGTCCATTCTTGCCATCTCATAGGTTAGGTCACCTGCCCTAAAGGTATCCAATTGCATCTCATTCTCAATCTCTATTACAAGACTCATGCAATGTATATATTCAGAAGGCCACAAGCAAACTTATTCTCAAGATTTTCGGGATTTTATACATTTACCATCATACATTTCAGAATATACACTAATCACGTACATATATATAGTTCAAAAATTAGCATCATGCATACCCATTTTGATTCGTATATAACATATTGTCATATTCTCCTCACTTAAGCATGACTTTCATTAAGTGTAATAGTAATGTTTAGGGTTATACTAATTCTATTAAGTTAATGTTCATTTTATTTAAAAGCTAAGACAATTATCTATAACTTTTATTTAACCTTAAGATCTATTTTTATCATCCATAATTTATAAAATTAGGAAAAAGGAAAACTTACCACATAATCTTGACAACTCTCAACCCTTGCTAAGTAAAACCACCATATCTTGAGTTCTGGACCTTATCTTTGGGTGAGACCAAAGTCATTGGCTAGCTAACTCTAAAGCTACATTTCTTATGAAGGCATCTAAGGACTATTCAACTTCTAAAATTTGCTTAAGCGAGCCAAATTTGTTTAAGCAAATTTCTCCTAAAATTGTCCTAAACTCATTACCCAATATTTGCAATTTATGAAATTTGTGATTTCTACACAAAGTTGTGATTTTTGCACAAACCATCTTCCTTAAAGGTTTCTAAACACTTCAATACTCCCTCTAAACTCATACAGTCAATGCTTAACCTATCCCAACCATTACAAATCACAGGATACATAGGAAAACATGATTGCTAACATGCTTAACCACTAATTCATGAAATTCAATCCAAAAATACAATCAATGTGTTTATTCAAATAGTTCATTCTAACACGTTTTATAAACCCTATCATTAATATTAGAGGCATGGTGGGAATGAAGGTAAAAGTAAATATGAAAGAAAAAGCATATGAAAGGTAAAAGAGTCATACGAGAAAGCATAAAGGTAAGCTCTAACATAGTTTCCAAACTCTTGTTTTTCTTCTTTTTTTGCTCGCCCATCCTTTTCTGTTTTTGCTATCTTTTTTATTTTGTAACAAGTAAACCTAATTCTTATTTTTTTTCCTTTCTCATAGACACGGGGTGAGTCGTGACTTATGGGATTAGTCCCTCTTTAGGTTTAATTTGATTGTTCTCTTACTATCTCATTCCTATTAGTTTCTAACACCAAGGTAACAACAACAATAGTAACAATGTAGTATTAGAAGCAACAACAAGAAAAATATGATATAATATAATACTATTAAATATTAATAATTTAAATAGAAACAACCTTAAAATAAAGTTTAGGTAAGATAAAGCAAGATAAGATAAGATAATAATGATATGAAAGTATGTTTTAATCAAATAACATGATATTAGGATCCTAATAAGAGTATGTTGAATTTATTTTTAACATTCAAAATTTGGAGTATATGTTATTCTAAATTCATTATTTCAAATTACCTTTAAAAATGATATTATATTTTGATTTCCAGTTAAAGATTTAATCATTTTTTTATTTTCAAAAAGTAATCTCAAGATACTTGAAATTGTTTATTATATTTGATCTATGATCATAGAAAAGGAAAAATAATTTTAAAAAATTAAGACATGTTTTAAAAAGAAATATTTGACATTTTTTTACATTTTTTCATGAAAATTATTTTTTAAAAAATAATCACTTTTAAAATGTCTATATGTTTATTTTAACTTTTCAAAATAATCATAAGATAATTGAAATTAAAATCTGATTAAAATAATGAATTATTTTATAAACAAAAAGTCATGAACTATTTTAAATGATATCTCATATATATTTTTAAATGTTTATAGATAAATATTAATCAATTCTACTTTTTACTTTCTAAAAAATAATTACTCAACTATTTTACAGCAGGATATTTTATTTTTAATTTGCAACGTACGGATCCAATTTTCTGTTTGCTTTTATTATTCTTAATTGAAAAATTCCAATTTATTTTGTTCTAAAAAATATAAAAATAAAGAAGTATTTTTTATTATTTTAATTTATTTTTTAGAAAATAAAATAAAATAAATATAATGCTTTTATTTTTATATAAAAAAAGTAACTTTCATGGTCAATTTAACTTGACTTGGCTCTTTCTCACCGACTGTCACAGGTTAGCTGACACAGCCGTGTCGGAACGATAAACATGGATAAAGCTAAGCTTCGTTTTCTCACTTTCTGTATATCTTTCTTCTCTGTCTCGCTAACAGTAACACGGTAAACACAGAGTAAGTGAAATCCTACGTACGTGCTCATTCCGGTGGAACTATCATATCCTCTCCGGGATCTGAATCTGCGAAATGTAATGTACTTCTTCTTCTCGAGAAGGATCCAGAAGAAGAAGAACCACACTCACCAATGAGCAAAATCCGTCTCTGCCAGAGGATTCTCCTCCTCTCTCTCTTCTTTCTCTCCGTCGTCGCTCCTCTCGTCTTCGTCTCTCACCGCCTCAACCTTCTCACTCTTCTCGGTAATCTCTCTCATGATGCAAACTGCAATGCCGCTTTGCATTTTTTATCACTCATGTTATCACTTCTCCGATTGATTATGTGCGTTTCTGTGACCGGCGTTTCAGGGAGAAGAGAGTTTCTCGAAGATTTATATCGCGCTGTAAGATTTCTGATTCTCGAGCTTGAACTGATTATTTCTTTGTTTTTTTTGCTGGAACGTGTTTCTCGTTCACCTTGTTCTTGGTTTCTAGGAATGAGTTTGAGCTGGAGAAAATGTAGTTAAGCTTCTTTTTTTTTTAGTAGATTTTAATTTTAATTTCGAGTGTCGGTGAGTGGACTAGTCAATGGAATTTCTCGCTCTCTCTCGGATTTTAGTTGTGGATAATCTGTATACTTCGGATTCATTTATTTCTAGTGGAGGAAAATATATTCTGCTTTCAAAGCAGCCAGTTGAACTCTACGCTCTGCTTTGGAACTTGAATTTATTTTGGGATATAACTTAGATACAACTCGAGAAGTGTTTTTTCGTGTTGTTTTCTGATCAGAATTGGAGTTTCACATCAATAATTTGCATAATGAGATTTCCATCAAATGTTGATGTGTATTACAGAGATAAATCTCCAATTCTTATTGGAGAATGACACCAATAGCACTTTGGAACTATATATAAGTTTTGTCCCTTATTTTATTTTATGTATTTATTTGTTTTTCGCTGCAGACATACAGGGGAGATACTTTGAAGTTAAATGCTGTAGAACAGGTAGTACAGGATATTTGATAATGAATTTTCCTCTTTTCGTTAAATTCTTGTTTTCTTTCCCAAGTGAATTGACAGATAAATAATTTTGAATATAATTTGTGATTTTCGGCCTGTTTTTGAGATTCAGGAAGGTGCTGACGGATTAGAAGAGCCAAATCAAGTTGTTTATACGGAAAAGGATTTTGCTTCAACAATTAGTTACTATTCAGAAAAGAATAATGATTTTAAGGAATCTGGAATTGCAGGTTACAGAACTACCACTTTGGAAAGAAATGGTTGGTATATATAGGTTTACATTTTACTATTTACTTTTGGGCTTACGTAATGCCACTTAAGTAATCAACTATGTGGGACTGGCTGAAGTGTGCACTATTGTCAAGTTTCAGGATTCAACCCAGATAAAGGACAACGCCAGGGAGCTCAGCAGAATGAATTATCCTTCATGGCTCAAGGTAGGAACATACATGATTCACAGAGAATGTCAGAGAAGAATATTCAAGTTACAAATAAGAAGGTTCAAGAGATTAAGGATCAAGTTATTTTAGCCAAAGCATACTTGAAAATTGCACCACCAAGCAGCAATTTACGCTTGAGGGATTTGGAGCAGCTAACGAGAGAGATGGAATTAGCAGTTGGAGAAGCCACCCAGGATTCGGATCTGTCAACGAGGTAAAATTTCCTATGTAAGTCTATGTTTGCATTTAGTTCAGAAAAGAGTGTATTTAACCCTTTAACAGTTTAACTACTACAATCTAGAAATTTCAAATGAAAATTACTAATGTGTTGGTTGGTCCTTGTAAAATGTATGTTTGACACTTCATTTCACCCCACAATGTTGATTGCTAATTTTCTCAACTGAATACAACACCGAAAGCTATTACAATCTGATTATCTCATCAGGTGAGGTTAGCTACATGTATCACACAATGCCATCGGGTTCAGTTAAAGACCAAATCCTCAAATATGTCATGGATGATCCATGTTTGGTATATCAACGAGCTTTACATTGACTACCAAGGGTCTAACACAACCCTCCTTGTTTACCCAGGCTTGGGAGCGGCAATGATACCATAGGCGGAGTTTAATTTTTTCAGTTGAATACTTGAATCCTTGCGTTCTTTATTTATTTTAATTTGCTTCATGCTGGTCCTTCCTATCCTCATCACTGACTGAGCATATATATAGGTTATACAGAAGGATTAGTTGAAGCTAATTAAATGTACAAGGAGGATTTAATTGAGGGACTTAGAAATGGAAAGATGACATTAAGAAACCTTTTATTTTTCCAGGACCAGCACACAAGTTTTTTCTCAAAAATTCAAATTATAAATTTATAATACGTTAGAAACTAGCAAGTAGTGAGTAGTGATAGCTTATTTTCCAGTACAAAAATAATCATATAGAAAAAAATTCATGTAGAAATTTGATGTGAAATAAATTGTTAACAAAAGTTGACAATATTTTTCAATCTGAAAACACGCAAAGTTCACAGTGCTTTGCAGAAAATGAGACACATGGAGGCTTCCCTGTCTAAAGTCTATCGTGCTTTCCCAGACTGCTCTGCTGTGGGTGCTAAGCTTCATACAATGCTGCGTCAGGCTGAAGAGCAAGTCCGTTCTCAGAGACATCAAGCAACATATCTTGTTCATCTTGCTGCAAGGACTGCCCCAAAAGGCCTACACTGTCTTTCTATGCGGTTGACTGCAGAATACTTTGCCTTGAGGCCTGAGGAGAGAAAGCTTCCAAATGAAAATAAAATTTATCATCCTGACCTTTATCATTATGCTGTCTTCTCTGACAATGTTCTGGCATGTGCAGCGGTTGTTAATTCTACTATCTCTACTGCCAAGGTAAATAATACCTTTTTTATTATGTGGATTAGCTTCCTTTTATTTTGTTTTTTTCTTTTAACACTGCCACTCTTTAATTTTACTTTTGAGCTGATGTTTTCGTTGTCACTCTTTTTCCATTATTCCATAAACCTATAATTCTTAACAGTTCTCATTATTGACTACAAATCTCCAATGCAAACGATTAAGTCTGTATATATAAGTGGCGAGAAAGATTGACAATGATTTCCAAATTGCAGGAACAGGAGAAACTTGTTTTCCATGTATTGACCAAATCACTCAACTTACCAGCAATCTCAATGTGGTTCTTAATAAATCCTCCTGCCAAAGCTACAGTCCACATACTGAGCATAGACAACTTTGAATGGTCGTCCAAGTACAATACCTACCAGGAAAATAATTCCAGCTATCCAAGATTCACTTCTGAACTGAACTACCTGCATTTCTACCTTCCAGACATTTTTCCTGCTTTAAATAAGATTGTACTTTTGGATCATGATGTGGTGGTGCAACAAGATCTCAGTGAACTATGGAATATCAATATGAAGGGAAACGTAATTGGAGCAGTTGGAACTTGTCAGGAAGGAAAAATCCCATTTTATAGGATTGATATGTTCATAAACTTGTCAGATCCATTAATTGGAAAGCGGTTTGATGCCAATGCTTGCACATGGGCCTTTGGGATGAACTTGTTTGATTTGCAACAGTGGAGGAGACATAATTTAACTGCTGTCTATCAGAATTATGTGCAAATGGTATGGTTAAAAAATGTCTTTATTTGTACTAATTTTGTGGTGTTTCTATATTATATAGCCCAATCAAATTTCTCCAAGTAAATGTCCTTAACTCTTCTGAATATGAATGACCTGAAATAGAGACTATTATCAGGTCAAAGATTTTATATCACCATGGCATTTAGATTTGCATTTCAAATTGGCGTTTTCTTCATGTATCTAATTTGGCGGTTGAATCACATTAGGGAATATGTCTTATCATTCAAATTACTGTTTGAGATGGAGCAGAAATGTTAATTTGTTAGAGCAACTTGTCTTTTCTTTCCCCAATAACTTCATTTTTTAAAATAAAATTGTCTAATGTATTTGTCTGGGTTAACGGTTGCAGGGTTTGTGGAACATTGGAAGTCTACCTTTAGGCTGGCTGACTTTCTATAATAAGACAGAGTTGTTGGATAGACAGTGGCATGTTCTTGGCCTTGGTTATAGTTCGGATGTTGATCGAAATGAGATTGAGCAGGCTTCCGTTATACACTATGATGGGCTTAGGAAGCCGTGGCTGGATATTGCAATGGGAAGATATAAAAGTTATTGGACCAAATTCTTGAATTTTGACAACATTTTTTTGCAACAGTGCAATCTCCAGGCATAGTTCAAAATTCAAAGTTCCCTCTACCTGACATGACGGGGATTCTGTTGTCGACAAGCTTGATGGCACATTCATGACTTTCTTCACGTTAATATTTCTGCAATCGATTAAAGTTCTCCATATCTCTGACCACCCCAAAATTTCCATGCACTTCTTTCTCGAAACTTAGCATATTTATCGTTACAACTTACAATCAAGATGAAGAGTCAGTGACGTGCATTTTACCTGCTTGCAGATGCAATTGGTTGTTGTTGTGTATATAATCTTTGGCGTCTCTTAATTTATGCCAACATTCTTTGCCCTTTAGTGTGTATTTTGGTTGGGCTGTCACAAGGCCCCCGGATGTGATTCATGCTGAAGCAACTCATACTTTCTTTTGTGTTATTTGAGAGATTTTAATGTGAATTTGGAGGCAAATCGTTAGTTCCATGCGTCGACTGGGAGCTGGCCTATTTGAAGAACAAAGTTCCAAATTAGAGATTACGGCTGTGTTTTGAATTGTTCCGTGAGGATGATTTGATCTCTAGTCTTTACAAAGTGGAAAGGAATGACCACTTCTCTACATAGTGTTTCCCATAGCCAAGATCTAGCTGTTTTTCATTCTCTTTTCTCTGGTAGTTATGGAATATCAGAAGTTAAATTGGACAGGAGGGTATTATTAGGAAGGCTCAGAAATCACAGTGGAGGAAGAGGCAGGCCTATTATTACCATTTATACCGAGTTACTATTTGTTTGAGATGCTGATTTTTATTTTATTTTCATGTGGATGTGTCATGATCCCTCTAGTTTTTGGAAGGTACTCTAGGGAAATTTTCAGGTATTTTGAGAGGAAAGTTAATTATACATTTTCAGAGGGAAGTTATTAATATTTATAAAATCATGTGTGAGAATTGTTAAATGAGTTTAATGGATATTACACTATCAATCAATGTGCGGATAAAAATAACATGATTAAAAGGGAGATATCTTATTAAAAGTGATTATTAAATTATTTAATAAAGATTAATCATTAGCAAATACAACTAGTATTTTGCATCTATAATATGATAGAATATATTCTCTATGTAAAAGATTTGACATAATCAAGCAATTAAAAATCAATATATATTAATTTGTGATTGAATGTTAGAATATATATATATATATATTAAATAGGAAGTGTAATTCACAACCAATTGACATTATGTTTGTTTGAGTTTTTTTTTTCACTGCAATTTGTTTGAGTTTCTTATTTCTAATTATTGTTGTCTATTATTTATTCCCTTCCGCTCTAATTATTTCTGTGGAGAGAGGGAAGAAGCTCAGTGCGTGAATGTATTTGAAAGAAATAAAATAATTATTATTATTCCGGAAAAAAAAATTGTTACAACTTCCAAACATCACCTTAGATTGTGTGAGGGGAATATTGGTCATGAAACCGATCATTTGACACATGGATGAAAATCATTGGATTGCTGCAGATAAGGATATCTAACATGGGGCCAAGAATCTATCCATGTTTTGTGGTGCATAGGATTGTCTTCGCAGCGATGATATTAGTTTTAACGTTAAGCTTAGGAAGAAATCTGTGTAAGTAGCCTAGTCATACTCTGTATCATTTCATTTCGATAATCATCCATAGTTACTGAAGAAAATGGCAACCATCTCCGCTGCTATCACAACCCCATCGATCACCCGCGCATGTCTAGTGCAAAAACGTTCTCTTGGGTTCTCATCTCCCGTTCTTGGTTAGTTATCTTCTCTTTCTAATTTGCCATTATGAAATAGGACAATCATCTTTCTGGAACACAAGTAAAATATATATAAGCTCTTTCAATGCCTGATATTTCTTCAACATGTGATGCAATAAGACGATAAAAAAAAGAAAAGAAAGGGATAAAGGAATGTTGAGAGCGATTATATAGTATGAGAATTTTAAGATACGTGTTTGGTTGATGGATGATGTTGGTTGATCAATCAACCATTTTCTTAAAAGAGTTTAACGGTTATCTGCTATCAATCTAATTACATTATTTTTTTATGACAAATGTTAATAATTAGTCTGGTATCTTAGTGGAAAATTCGAATTCATGACTTCTTTATCATTCCAAAACCCTTATGATCTTTCGCCCAATCACAAAATCACCTTCTTACTCCCAATTACATTTTAAGGTAGTTATTGTAAATTTATTATAATGGTGTTTTTTTTATTCGTAGAAGTTTACATAAAACTCACAAAACACTGAGTTGGACATTTTTATTATATACAGTAGTGGTTTGTGCTGAAATGAGAATGTAAACTTGCATTCTGAGTTCATAACTTATGTTCTCTTCCTTAAGGATTCAGTTGTGTATTTATATAGGTTTGCCAGCAATGGGTAAGGTGGGAAGAGTGAGTTGCTCCATGGAGGAAAAGCCTTCTTCTGTGAAGGAAAGCAGCTCAAGCATGTTGGGGATGGGGGCATCTTTGATGGCAGCGGCCAGCGCCGCAGCCATGTCAGGCCCAGCCATGGCCTTGGTGGATGAGAGACTTAGCACTGAAGGAACCGGGCTACCCTTCGGCCTCAGCAACAACCTTCTCGGTTGGATCCTGTTCGGCGTCTTCGGACTCATCTGGGCTCTCTATTTTGTCTACACTTCCTCTCTTGAAGAGGATGAAGAATCAGGACTGTCCCTTTAAAATATCCTGGGTTGTAGGGTGGGTGATGATGATGATGGATTCTAGAAATCGCAAAGAGTCCACTCATCTTCTGTGTTGTTAAAAAAAAACCAGTGTGGTTAATTTCCTCTTCTTTCTTTCAACTCCCAATCTTCTTTGCTTCTACTTGTTTCAGTTGTTTGTTTTAAATTCATAACACTAACACGCAATGTGCCGATACCTAGCAAATGGACGAGTAGAAAAAGCAATTGTGATGCTTAAGCCTTAAAGAATCTATATATGAATTCCCCAAAACACAATTAACCAAGAATCGAGTTAAAGTACAAGCCAAGTATTTTGTATTCGTCCTCCCAATCACTAGACCAATTGCATCTGTTTTTCTGGATTAGCTGCAATTGCTAAGGTCTATGATCATTGGCGATTGCGTCTAAGGCTCATCATTATGCCATCCATTTTATGTATGAATTTGGCTTTAAAGTGTAGATCAGTAGATGTGATTTAGAAGATAAATTAGTGTAATTTAAAAGATAAAATATGTGCATATAACTGTTGATTGCAATAAGTTATGACTCATGAACATTCGTGCCTAAGATGGGGGTAGATTCAATATTTTTCTTCTTTCCTAGGGGCACAAAGGCTCTAAACATTAAAGTAAACAACTATGCAACGAGGAAATTTGGCACCAACGAAATCGTGTCAAAGTAAGAATCCGAACCCAAGAGGAAGATCATCAAACATGTTTGGGCCTCTCATTAGCTAATGCTAATGCCCATAGTTTACTAGCCGATTAACTGACTTATTTTCTTCTTGAAATGAGTAATTTGGAGTGTTGTACAGATGCCCTCAAGCTCTGCCATGAGTTCAATGCAACAACAGATATTGCGGGAGAATTTGATAGTAGTAGAAAAATGAAATATGTTGATGTTGTTATTGTTGAAAAAGTTCAAGCCTCATTAGAAATAGAATAAAGTGGAATGTGGAGCCTTAGAGACTTGGTTTTGATATGACATGCAGATCCGTTTGTTTAAGTTTTTTTTAATGCTTTCTAAAATTTATAAAGTGGTTTCAAATTCATATGTATCAATTTTTTTAATAAATAAAATCTTTTAAATTTTAACAACATAAATTTATTAATATTCAACGAGTCTTTTAAATAAATATGATAAATGATAACATTGATGTAATTTGAAGAACTAATTTAGTGCGTGTTTGATTTCAATTTAGATAATTGATTGTAAGTTAGATATTGATTTAAAAATATATTTTTATATATTTAATTTTAAGTTGGAAAATTTTTTAGAATTAATTTTGAATTCGTAATTGATTTGAAATATTGGTATATAGTTTTTTTAAAAAAGCACATGTATCTCCTATTAGAGGTGAGTCAGATACATTCCTGATTATTAGGAGTCACGAAGCTCTTCCTCTAATTATTTAATAAGTTCCTATACATGATTATTTTTTTAATGAATTGGTATATGATTCTTAAATAAAAACCACATATTTAGGGTTTCCTATTTAAAAAAGTGAAAAGAATAAAGCGATATTCGGTAGAGAAAAATTTGCATATTGGCAAGCAAAGCGGGGGTAAACAAAAACAATGGCGACATCGCTCTCCGTTTCGCCATCTCTCTCTCTCAACACTCTCTTCTTCGCCAAAGCGCTTCCTCTATCTCGTCCCTCCCTTCTCTCTCTCCCTCTCCCCAAATCCCTCCTCTCTCTCTCCACGCGCCGCCGCACCTTCGCCGTCCGCGCCGAATCCCAAAACGGCGCCGATGCCGTCCCCGCACACTACGACTTCGACCTCTTCACCATCGGCGCCGGCAGCGGCGGCGTCCGAGCCGCTCGCTTCGCTGCCAACTACGGCGCTTCCGTCGCCATCTGCGAGCTTCCTTTCTCCACTATCTCCTCCGAAACCACCGGAGGCGTCGGCGGAACGTGAGTTTCTGATTTTCAATGTTTTCCAATTTCACTTTTTATTGAACTAGGGTTTGTCACTGTGGAGGCCAGTGAAACAGTGTTTCGTGTTTCTGAAGACTGGTTCGGTAGGGTTCAGGCTAACCAAGCTTTTTCAACAAGCTACAGTGCTAGATATGTGATTGTCTTTTAATGAAACGTAATAAAAATAAGCACTTATAAGAGAAGGACAATGAATTAAGCTTCTTTCAAATTAGTTTATGCAGTAAGCTAATTTTGTAGAAGCTCTATCATTTAGCTTCTCTAGAAGCTGATTATGGATAAATTAATTTTAACTAATTGGCGAAGTTTAATTCATTTTTCTTCTTATTTTCTTATCCTATGAGTGTTTATTGGGAAATTTATCTAAACAGGGCATTAGTGTATTTCTGCTAGCATTAGAATGAATGAGTCTTGAATTCAACCGATAATGGTTTTTATATGAATAAATGTTTACAACTTAGCTTTTCCAGTTGTTAATTTTTCCTGTATTAGGGCCTTCTCACTGTGTTCATTGATCGTGCTGTTCAGTTTTTGTTCCTTTCTAATAGCATCCCTATTTTTTTTTTTAACTTGTCATTTTTTGTCTTTACCTTGCAGCTGTGTAATACGAGGATGTGTGCCAAAGAAGTTGCTGGTTTATGCTTCTAAATTTTCTCATGAATTTGAAGAAAGTAATGGTTTTGGATGGAGATATGACAGTGAGCCCAAGCATGATTGGAGTAGTTTGATAGCTAATAAAAATGCTGAGTTGCAGCGTCTTACTGGCATCTACAAGAATATTTTGAACAATGCTGGGGTCAAGCTGATTGAAGGCCATGGGAAGGTTGAATGATGCTCTGGATCCATTTCCAAGTAGCTTATAGCTTTCTAGATATGAATTAAAAGATTAAGTTATTTATTTTATTTAAGGTGATGATGCTTTTGGAACCTGCAGATTATAGATCCTCACACAGTTGATGTTAATGGAAAGCTATATTCAGCCAAACACATTTTAGTTACCGTTGGAGGTCGCCCCTTCATTCCTGATATTCCTGGGAATGAATATGCAATAGATTCAGATGCTGCCCTTGATTTACCAACAAAACCTGAGAAAATAGCCATTGTGGGTGGTGGTTACATTGCCTTGGAGTTTGCTGGTATCTTTAATGGTTTGAAAAGCGAGGTTCATGTATTTATACGGCAAAAGAAGGTTTTGCGGGGATTTGATGAAGAGGTATGCAACCATGGATGATACAAATATTGCATTTTTACAGCTTAATGAACTTTCTTCACATTCAAATTGTGAACTATGTCTGCAGATTAGAGATTTTGTTTCAGAACAAATGTCTGTAAGAGGTATTGAATTCCATACCGAGGAGTCTCCCCAAGCTATCACAAAGTCAGCTGATGGCTCATTCTCTTTAAAGACCAACAAAGGTACAGTGGATGGTTTCTCTCATATTATGTTTGCTACAGGACGCAGACCTAATACTCAGGTATTATTTTCAATTATATTGTTTTACTTTTCTGTAGTTATCTGTTTGAAATATTATAAATCTGTGTTGACAATGAAAATTTTTAGCTTAGAAAATGATTTAGAAGTGAGGCATTCAATTGGCCTTACCGATATTGACTTTCAATTGAAAACTCATGTTAACAATTTACATTAATGAATAGATCAATAGAAATGGTTTGTTAAGTATTGTTTTATATATTCTATTAAGTGCCTATATCTTCCCTAAGTACACTTCACTTAAAATGTCTCTCCTCAAACATTACAAATTCAGTTGCATGCCTAATTTTCTTTGAATAAATCTGTGCTGATGTCACATACTAATTTCTGTATTTTGCACATGCTTCTTATTTGTCTTAGTTTCCTTAAGGGTTGCATGTTCTTAAAATATTTAGTTAAATTTCTTCTTTGCAACTGTCTTCTTATTTTTATACATGGAACAGAAAGAGATAAAAACATAGTGAGTATATTTATGAACTGCAATTTTACTGCAGAACTTAGGCCTGGAGTCTGTTGGTGTGAAAATAGCTAAAGATGGAGCTATAGAGGTAGTTTAAGCTTATCATTGGTTTTATTTAATATATATTCGTATGATCTTGGTCTCACTTATACTTCCTAAAACTCTTCTTCAACCCAGGTTGATGAATACTCTCAAACATCAGTTCCTTCAATTTGGGCAGTTGGAGATGTTACAAACAGGATAAATCTCACCCCAGTTGCTTTGATGGAGGGAGGGGCATTAGTAAAAACACTGTTTCAGGATAACCCAACAAAACCTGATTATAGGTATTATATACATAATGCATTATGCATCATGCTGAACTAAAGTTTAGTTTTAACTTTTTATTCGCATTAAGCTGGAGTACAGATGAGTTTCTTAAACAAATATCATTGATAATCAATTGTTAAAATAACTGATAGGGGGGAAAGATATCCTGTGACAATAAGGATTGCTTATAAGGTTTGTATAAAATATAGGTTTGTATAATGATACTGGGACCCACAGGATTTCACCCATTATTCAATAATACAGAAATTATGGAAAAGTTTCAAACAGTCTTGCTAGTAAATCATCTCTTTAATCATTTGTTAGTGCATATATTTATGCTCTAGCTTTCTGTTACCCTAATGTTAATAATCACTCATATTCCGGAACATGCCCATGAAATTGGATGGTACTCATCGTAGCTTATACTCTGCTGTGTTTTAGTAATTCATAGCCTCCCAACTGATTCTGTTATATTCCTCATTATCTAGAGCTGTTCCTTCTGCTGTATTTTCTCAACCACCAATTGGACAAGTTGGTCTTACTGAGGAACAGGTGAGAGAATTATGAGTGTCTGATTCTAATGCTTTCAAATGGTCTTCCAAATATTTTAATGAATTGTGCAGATTAATGTTTTGCTAACATTTTGGTGATTTGCACAGGCTGTACAACAATATGGAGATATTGACATCTTCACTGCAAATTTTAGGCCACTGAAAGCTACTCTCTCTGGGCTTCCAGACCGTGTTTTTATGAAATTAGTAGTCTGTGCAAAAACAAACGAAGTTCTAGGTTTGCATATGTGTGGAGACGATGCTCCTGAAATTGTGCAGGTTTTTAGAGTTGCTACAGCTGCTCTGTATTGCTTTGATAATGATACATGAGTTTTCAATTCATTTGTTATACATCTGCTTGATACCCAGGGGTTTGCAGTTGCTCTTAAAGCTCGCTTGACCAAGGCTGACTTTGATGCCACTGTAGGCATTCACCCAAGTGCCGCTGAGGAATTTGTTACCATGAGGACACCTACTAGGAAGATTCGAAAGAGTGAATCGTCTGAGGTAAGTCAATGATTCTCAGCTTGTGTCTTTAATTGATAACTTGTCTATAAAATCCTGCATTTGATGATTTAAGTGGTAATGACTAATAAAATACATCAACTATCCTTACTTTGATCCTGGGAATTGAAGGGCACCAGATTTATTGAAAAACAACAAAATAAAACATAGCTTGGGTTGCCCTGTGCTTGGCATGTATGCACGATTTTCAATCAAATCAACAGCCTGGCTGTTGTATTTCCCCACCTAGGTCCTAGCAACGTGACACTCATTCATTTGGGCTGAAAGTCTATAATGTTCATCATTGATAATACGTGCACACTTTCTAATTTCAAACCACTAGTTTTGTAAATTTGTATAATAAACTTGTGTATGAGTAATAGTTGTTCTTTTTAATATATACATAACAGGGAAAGTCGGGTTCTGAAGCAAAAACTGCAGCAGGGGTTTAAACAGCATTACACTGCTTCAATTGTTATACTTGAAGAAACCAGCTGGTGCCTCAAGGTAAGGATGGAGTTCTGTTTCTTAAAAGAATACAATTTTTACTTAGGCACATACTGCATTTAATTTTTTAATGGTGACTAAGGACTTCGATATTTTAATATATCAGTAGATATTAATATTTTGTGGGTGCAGTATTGCCATTTAATTATATATAGATAATACATCTGACACTCTGCATCTGCATGATAAAGTATAAAAGAAAATACAATTCTAGTCCTGCATAGGATACCAAATTTTTATTAAGAGGTTTGTTTATTACTGATCTAGAAACGCACTCGTAGCTTTTTCCATGGTCAATCATAGCTGTTGTGTGATTCATTTGTTCTCCTTGAGCACAGGGCATTGTGTTCATTTGAAACCTTTTACAGTTTTACTCCCCTCCCCCTCTACATTACCCTTTTGTCATTTTTTTTGTTTCTTTTTATCTGTTTACTTAGAAAGATAACACATTAAGAAATGTAATTAATATCATCATTTTATAGCAACATTTTTTTGTTTATCTCATCTATAATTAGTATGTAAATTGTAAAATATTAAAGAATTAGGTAGATATAAGGCCTTCTTTATATCAGGAGATATGAGGGCTTAATTGTAAAGAATAGTTAATAATTTGTATCTTGAACTTCTAAATGGATAAATAAAGAAGCAATTTTCTTCTATAAGATGATAGGTAGAGAAATGGAGGGAGTTGTGTTTGCTTGCTTGTATGAATGAAACTCTTAGCTCAATGAGGCAGGGGAAAAGTTTTTTGAAGCTGGTAGATCTGATATTTACCTCTGCAACTTTTCTGTGTTTCTGCCCTCACATCACATTATTAATTATTGTTCTGTTCTAATATTAACAGTGTCATAATATCACAAAATTACGAAATGATATGTAATTTCAGTTACCTGGCGGGTTGTCACTGAATTTAGCGTGGTTGTCAAATTGTTGGGAAGACATTCAGAACAATCTTCCGCAACTGAGTTTTCAGAGCAATACATGGAATATCTCATTGAGGTCGTGTGTCATACTTCTCAAGTCTTGCAGTGTAATTATCAGAGTTGGGGAGCCTGGTAAGGGCGAGTGGAATTTTTGGTGCCATTGTTTGCCATTTGTAATTTAACTTGCCAGTCCTTTCATGTACAGAAATAAAAGGAAATTCCGTGTGGGACTTTGATTTTAAATAATCTCTATCGAATTTGAACTAGTTGGAATTGAGACAAACAGCAATGGTCAGCATGAAAAATATTTTTCTTTTCTAATATATATAACGTTGTTCATCTCTGTATCTGCAATTTCCAGCTGCAAAATTTATCCATCCTTGGTGGTGCACAGAATGATAGGATAGGGCTCAAATATGCCAAAAAGAAATCAAATTAAGGGGTAGTTAAATTATAAAATAGCCTTAGGGTGTTATTCTCTTAATGTTATTCCGTTTTTATTTTAATTCCGTAAGTCAAAGAATGTTTTTGGTTACATAATGATTAAAAAAAAAATGGTCAGTGAATGATAAATTAATTAGTAAAATCAACATATTAATGGCAACATAATATTGTAAGTGGTATATAATGAGAGCGTAAAGGGAAGTGAGATCTGATTCAGTAACTATGCAGGGGATTAATGATGTGCAAATCGCTACGGTATATAATTCAGTTCCCTATTGCTATCATGCATGAAACATAGGGCCGCTTGCCAATTAACTTTGGTGTTACACCTTTTTTCTTATGAGGACTTTGGTGTTTGCACTTTGATGTTCCTTTGTTATATGTATGTCTCCCTTTATAACAAGTCTTGTTTAGAATTAGATTATTTCCCAGAAGTAATATTTGCTTAAGAAAAAATCTTTTAAAAATTCACTTTAAAAAGTTTTTTTTTCTTTCAAATAACTTACTCCAAAGGATTTGCATTAGCCGCCTTAATTTCGCATTGTGTAAATTAATGTGCATGCAATGGCCCAATGTGGTAATATGTACTAAAATATGAATGAGTTATAAGATTAACTTGTGGAAAAAAGAAGAGAAAAAGTGAAAGATGGTCAGTTTGATTTTTCACACTAATAAAAAATTAACAATTAACTACTAACATTAATTGATAAAAAAAATATTAAAAATGAAAAAGGAGCACCTCATGTTCTTGGCTATAAAGAATTGATAGGAAAGTCATGATATAACAGTTATTGTATGATACAAAAGATGTATATTATTCGTCAAATTAATGTTAGTTTTTTTATCATTTTGAGACCATTTATTCTTGTTTTGGATTGTAGCCGTGATTAGTATTATGAATTTTTTATATATGTTGTTAAGTTGGAGACGAAATGACAGAAAGGAGAAGAGGGGAAGAAGATGAGAAAATTGAGGGAGAAAATAACTTATATTTTGTGGTGATTTTTAGTTATCAATATTTTTATTATATGTATGACGTTAATTTCAAATGGATGAAAGAATCATCTTGAACCAATTCAAAAAGATAAAAAAATTAAAATGTATTTTCTAAAAAATAAATTATCAAATTAAAAAAAAAACAAACACATCATTTCTCTTGAGAATATTTCAATACGCTCTTGAGAATAACATATAAAAATAACTTACAACTTATTATGAAAAGAATTTAACTATATTTTTTGTTTGGTTATGAAATTAACTTAGGAATAAATATTTATTCATCAAACATATAATTAACTTATTTTCTCAAACAACCCTTAATTAGTCGGTTACTTTGTCTAGTAGCAAATAAATGAAGAGTAGACATGTGATCGACCGAGAATGATATCAATAAGTATTCTAATTTGCATTAAAGAATAAAGGCAATGACAGAATAAAAAAAAAAGAAGCTTAAATAATGTTTTGATTCTTATAAAATTAACTCCACGGCAGTCCCTCCGCCACCTTCATCACTGTCGGCGGCAAGTGCTCGTTAAACAGAACCCCCAGCGCCTTAGGCACCACGTCATGCATGTTCACCACCCTCAACACCTTCACTCCAACCTCGACCCCGAAAACGACATCACCGAAATCGGAACATCCCTACTATCCCTCATAACTGCAACTCTCTTCCAAGAACCTTGATTCAACCTTGACGATGTGATCGGGGCAGGGGACGCCGTTTGATGAGATTGGTTTGAGGAAATCCATGAGGTTTGCCACCCACTCGAGACGTGTGACGGTGACAAATTAAACAAATTTCAGGACCTCATCGTGAGTCGTGACCTTAGGTGTAAAAATATATTACTATTTTTTCTACTTTAGGTGTAAAAACAAATGGAATCAAAGTTGATTCTTTTCCCTTTTACCCTAACTAAAAAGATAAAACTTCAGCAGAAGAAAAATAACACCAAAGAAATATGTTTTTCTTATATCAATAAAAAAATTAATGTTGTTTCTTTTTCAGAAATGAGGGACATAGAGAAAAAGACAGATAATTGATTTCAATCTTAAATTTTAGCATGGCTTTGACTTTCCACAAGGACAAAACTTTATATATATATATATATATATATATATATATATATATATATATATGTGTGTGTGTATATGTATATATAATTAAGTGTTTTTCAATAAAATATATATATATATATATATATATATATATATATATGTGTGTGTGTATATGTATATATAATTAAGTGTTTTTCAATAAAATCAAAGTTTCATCTTAATATCATGCTCAATAAAGATATTGATGCTGTTTATTTATAAGTGATATTCAATTTTAATTGAAAATAATACCAACAAAACTCTTGCAAAACTACACTAAATTTTATGATCATCAGCACAAATGGTTAAGGATTTCGTGGAAAACTTTGCCTTCGATTCTTCAGCGTGACTTCAATTTTCTTAAAGTTGTCCAAAATTAGTTTCACTTGATGAAAATCTTTCTCTAGGAACTAGTTGAATAAATGAGTAAAACTGTTAACGGTTTAAACTTGTGCATTCCATTAGATTTTTCTTGGTCTCAATTCGTCTATAATACCCCAATCAACTTTCTCTTATCGCTTTACAAAATCTTAATGCCTTGAATCTCACCTATATATTTTTACTTACTTAAGCTTAAGCTTACAATTGTTTGCAAACAAATGGAAATAAATTTTATTCTTTTTCCAAACCTGTTACTCTAATTTAAAAGTAATACTAGTACTTCAGAAAAAGAGCAACTAATCAAGAAAATGCTATTATTTAAAAGATGCTATTTATGTGGAAATAATTAAACACATGCCAAACATTGTTCAGAATAATTAATATATATTCGGTGAATACTAAATTAATTAGTAAAATTAACAAATTATTGAGCAAAATATGGTGTGTGCTGTGATGGTAATGAATGCATGCACAAAGGGAAATGAGATCTGATTCAGTTCATTTGCAGGGAATGGTGTGTGCAAATCACAACAGTTCAGTTCTCCGTCACTGTCACAATTGAAGGAACATGGTACATGGTTGCTCCAACAACCTGCAACTTTGATGATACAACCGTCCTTGATGTTCCTTATAGTGATTTTTATCTATTCAACTCATTGAATTATATATATATATATATATATATATATATATATATATATATATATATATATATATATATATATATATTATTTTGAGTAAACAAGCACTCGGTGTCTTGTCTATTAATAATTTTTTGTGTTTTAAAAATAATTTTAAGGATATATTAGATATCTATCCTACCTTTTGACATAAGTTTGTTTCTTAATCAAATGGTCTAAAATTTAAATTTTAGTTAATTCTTAAATATAAAATAAATTATGTAAAGAGGAAAATATCCATCTTATATGTACTTATAGTTTATTTGATGAAGATTGATCAGAACTACTTTGTATCAAATCATCAGCAACAATAAAAATATTGTAGATATTTATCTACATCTACACAAAAGTTATTAATGGATAAATTAGATGATTTTTAATAAAAGGATCATGGATGCAATAATTTTTTTATGAATTTTTAATAGATCATAAATAGATAATTAAAATATAATTTTCATCCTAAAATATGAAAATATTAAAAATCTGTTTCTATAAAATTTTTAGTACATTTTTTGTTCTGAAAAAATTGAAATGTGTCCTTTTCTTTGTTTGGATCAAGGTTTAGGCATTTAAACTTATTTTCATTGCTTTTGTACATCTGTTGAATATAAATAATTAATTTATTACTAAAATATTATACAATGTATATGTTAAAAAAAAAGTTGATCACTTGTTTATTTAGAAGACCCAAAATTGAACCTACTAAATAAATAAGAAGACCCAAAACCAACTTCTATATATTTGAGTTAGGCTAGAAATGTCTAATTTCATGTAAAGCTCCAACCACATTTGTACGAATAATTTTTTATGCATATTAGGATTTTATGCTTATTATATGTGAATTAAAATATAAAATAATGAGCAATATCTAAACTTTATCTCCTAACAAATCAATAGGCGAATTACAACTAACTATGTCATTAAACTTCTTAAATTGACACACATACATAGGCATTTCAAGAAGATCTTATTGTTGTTGTGGGTTGGTACTGCTTGTGAATTACAACTTGAACAGATGGTTAGAGTCTCACAGGTCATATATTGTCATTAATTCATTGCACAATACATTAAAATTCAACATGACATAGGTATTATTTTCTTTGTGCTTTGACTTTCATGTCACCAACTCAAGATTTTTTTTTTTACCACCGCTTGTATCTCGTGCCCCTAACTTATGTAAAATGCAACAAGGTGAATAGCTTCCACATAGATAACCAATACTAACTTTTTCTCTGAATATAAAACTTTATTAACTAATTCATATGTTTTAAAAAAATTGATTAATTTAATTTATAACATTAAATTTGTTAACAATTTATATTATTTTTTTAATATTTTTTTATAACTACTTACCGTCATCATGTCTCTCTTTTCACATAATTACTTTATATTTAATTAACATGTTACTCTTCCTCCTCAATCCTTGTAAGAGAAATAATACATTTATCGTAAAGTAATTAAAGATATTTTGGTAAAAAAATAATTAATGTAAAAGACATCATGAAAATAGTCTTATAAAAATTATCAAATTCAGTGAAAAAAATAAAAGAAAGGACATATAAATTTGAGAAAAAGTCTCATTTAGATGAGAAGGTAGCATGAAAAAAAATAATGATACATTTGCATGAAAAATGTATATTTGAGTCAAAAGCTAGCATGAAAAAATTAATGATACATTTGCATCCATCATCAAGACCATTTCAATCAACCCTGGTTTTAGGGGGTATGGATACAACAAAGGGTTGTAATTCTAACTACAAGCTTCCATGTTTCTTTTGCATCACTTGTTTTTTACTTGACATTGTGAAACTAAATATGTTAAAAAAAAACTATGGGGTGACTATGTTTATCAAATAAGTGTAAAGTCAACTAGGGAATCTTAAATTCAAAACATGATATTTCACTCAAAGGATAACTCCTTCCCTTTGTTATTAGTTATTTTTCAAAGGATACAACTTTTCTAAATTGCATGAATTATTTAGTAATTAATATTTTTTCTCAAAACATAACCGATGAGCGGAATTAAAAAATATATATTTTAAGGTTATAATATTGTTTTGACAAAGACAAATGACCTAATTAGAGGCTCACAACAAAAAGATTCCTATGAAATAAGTGTGAGACTTTTCAAGATGCATGTTACATAAAAAAGAAGTATAAAATCAAGATATACAAATAATTAGTGTAAAGGGGAAAAGGTAAAGAAGGTCTCTAATTTTATAATTTTTTTTATTAATGGCAATAATCAATATCGTCCCGGACACGTGTAAGGCGATCAATAGCTTAGAACCCCCATTTTGAGGGTGTCCACAACTTTTAAAAAATATAAAAAAATATTAACTTTATTTTGGTGAACTTTTTAATATATAAAAATTTTGTGTATTATTTTTTTATGGTTAAATTTATAAATTCATGAAATTTTTTGTTGACGAATTATTTATGAAATATATTTCCGTTGTTTAGGGGTCCTTTTTTTAATTTTTGTTCCGGCCCCAAAAAATGTCCGAGACGAGATTGACAATAATTTATCAAAATATATATTAAATCATCAATAAATATGGTTAATTTTTTCTAAAATGAAAACATGGAGAAATATTAACTATTTTCTATTCATTATATTATAACACAATAATATCCTGTTTATCTAATTCTCATTTTTATATTATATATTTACCCGAAAACATGTATGAATATCTTATTTACTTTCAAGACCATATACACGTTGTCCATCAACATTCTGTTTTGGTCGAACCTATCACAAACACATATGCTGGAAGGTCCTTTGTAACTCATAATTTATTTTGTCAAACGCACTTACACATATGATTGATTTATGTCCTTGAATCATGTTTATATAATTATAACACGGAGAGAAGAAATGAAACCATTTGAGATTTTGTAATAAATAAAAATGAAATCTCCATGAATAACCATTATTTATTAGTATATTAATTTGACAGATTTTTATGGTAGTGAATGAGATTAAGACATTTTGTTTTTTTAGAATGATTGAATCAAGTTATTATAATTAATGTGTATGCACGTGTTTGAAGTTGTGACTCATTGAAGAAATGATCATTTATTGATAGTTAGAAACTTTTCCTTACTTTCATGTGAAAGTTTAAGTTTTTGGTTAAAAATGACCTGGGCTACGGTGGACCAATGAATTTAAGTTTTTTTTTTTTTTTTATAGTGAAAACCAATGAATTTAAGCTGTCATGGTAATCTAGTTTTCAATGACCACCATATCTATTATTTGCATTAAATTTAATGGTTAAGATTTGTCTCATGAAATATTCTACTGCAGTTTTTAGTAATCAAGTCAAGTTTTTATCATGTAATTGTACTGTATTTGACTTATTTGTCTATAGGTAATAATAGAATTAAAATAATTTAGACATTTGATAAGCAAGATCATTTATGATATCGTCGTTGTGAACTTGTCGGTGTCACCATTGGTAAGGGTTAAAATAATTTCTTCCCTATTCGAAGAGTATGGTTGCCCTTGTTGATAACATGCTACTCTTGGAAGTCTTCAGTGTGGTGGAAGAGGGTGGAATAGAAATGGGGTGGGGAGAGTTTGGGGTTCCATCACATTCAAATGCATGCGTGGTTTAGACTCGTAGATGATTTGTTAAAACACATAATTCATTGTGGACCATGTGTATCCATTGTATCTCCCCAAAAATGTGTTTCATAGTTTTTAAAAATGTTTTCTAATCATGATGTGTTGCACATATTTATGTAAATATTATACATATATTAATTTAAAATATAATATTTATATCACATTTTTTTTATTAATTTATAATTTATTATAAATTTTTTGTTATAAGCAATAATGATTTTAGGGAATTATGTGTATTTATTATTAAAAAATTTATATAAATTATTAATATTTTTTGGTGAAGTTATGGTTAAAAATAAAATGTTTTAGAAGCAACTTATAGTTTTCTTCCTATATAATAATTAGAAACATGGACATTCTAGATGATATGGAAAATGTGACATACTTATAAATTATGTGTAACAAAATATAAGTAACATTATAAGTTATTTCTGTCGAACTTATTTGAAAATTGATACATTTTATTAATTCTTCAATTATGTTAATATTATAATAATTGATTTATCAATAATATCATCTATAAAGGACAAAATACATTCATTATTCTTTCTCTTAAATATTTTTTCATTTCATACTTAATTATTGGTGAAATTTTAGATATGTGTGATATAGAAATTTATTTAAGCTAGATTAATGTACAAGTGACATACAAAATTATCTTGACATTACAGTAATATTATTAAGTTTAAGTCACATATACACAGTTATATTAAATACTTAAATTGAGATCTTTTTCACTTACAATACTAATCCAAGAGTAAAATAACTAAAATATATAAGTTTTATACCCACTAATAAAAAATATTATTAATTTTTACATTGCAAAAATGTTTCACATGTTAGAAAAAAAATCTATCCATGTTAACTAGATCGTGTATAGACATTTTGGGGCCTAAGACGAAAATATTAAAGAGGTCTTTTCTTTATAAGAATTTTAAAGAGACTTAGTATATTATATAAAATATCAATTTTTATATTAATCTTCTAGCTTTTTTAGTTACAAAATCAGTATTATCTATAGGTGATTGTTCTATAACATTTTCCTTATTGTCAGTATGATGTATTAGTGGTTGTTCTATTACATTTTCACCTATTGGACTTGCTTTTGCGTCATTTTTATGAATAATAACAAATTTATCAAGGGCACCACGTTGAGATTCAATTAGCTTTTCAATTTTTCATTTTTTCTTAAATTTTTTATAACCAGATTCATACTTTCTATTTGACATTTTCTTTTGTAAATAATCAAAATAAAAAATTAACTAAATATTAAAGAAATCTAAATAAACTAAACTCTAAAATAAATATAGAAAATGATGATCGATAAATAACACGATAGAACCTGGAATTGGAAACAAACAGAGATTTTGTTATTTAGATGTTGTGTTAGGCGTAAGGATGCTACGTGATACGTGTTGTATTGCTGCGTACCTAGAGTCATGCCCGTGAAATGAATTGTTTCACCAATCCACTAGGATGGAGATGAAAGGCTCCGTATGCAGGATGCCAGGATATATGCGGTTTATAGGCATTCAGAATCCAAACGATGTCAAATCCAGAGAGGTTAAGCCGTGGAGACAAAGTTTGATCAATAGACAATAGGTTTCATTCAAGGGAAGGAGAAGAATAGATTTTTTTTTTATGAAGAGAAGATGAGGAGATGAAAAAACGTGAAGAATGGAGTATGGAGAGTGATATACGTTAGTTAGAAAATTGAGACGTGTTAAAGAAAAGTTAATAGAGATTTACTTTTTTAGGATAAATAAAATACTTTAAATGACATTAATTGTTATATTGGTTAATTTTTAAAAAAATGATATTGATTGACTAATTTTTAGGGAAGAGGGAGATTCTAAATTATTTTATTTTGATCAGTTAAAATTTGTTAATAGTTAATAATAAAAAATTTGTAAGAACTTAAAAAATATATTTTTTTAGGCCTTGAACTAATGTCTAATTTGTCTACTAATTTGCATGGCGGTGCATGTTAACAAAAAAAAGATCTCTTGTTTCTCATCTTAAGTAAAATGTTAGGGAATAGCTATATTCACTCCCCTTTACACTAATGCACTCCCCTCCTCATTTTTTATACCTAGACTATCCCACTAAACACATTATTCTGGTCCCTCTCATCCTCTCATACAATCTTGAAAAAGGAGACTCCCCTTCTCATTTTTTTCCTTCCAAATTACCATGTAAAACACATTTCCCCATTCTCTTTCTCCCTCAATTTAATTACTTTTCAAGAAAAGTACAGTACAATTCTTCGCATTTTGATATTTTTGATTCACTTCATCTCACTGGGTTCTCCCTTTCGTGGCAATTCTATTTCTATTTCTATAGTTCTGTCATGTTTGTACTTTCGAGAGGCCTCATTTCTCACATGCAATGTTTTGCATGTCACAGTGCAGGATGAGTGTAATGAGGGGTAAAGTGTGGAAAGAGCGCGATAAAGTGTTTGAAAGCTCTGGCCTTATTTTGGGATATGAGGTTCTAGAATTTCAATTATTGTGCTATGGGTGGATTGATAACACTGCATCTTTTATTTTTTTTATTTTTTTTGAGTTGTTTGTTAACTTAATCATTTTACGTGAATAAATATATTTTATTTTTGTAATAATTTAAAACCTCATATAATTTAATTTGAATATTTTAATTAAAGTAATTTTAATGTTTTACTTTGCATGCACAAAACATTTTAAAAATTATATAATTATGGTACACCTATTAATTTTAATTGTTAAGGTTTAACCTATATAGTATATATAGCTAGAAAAAACTTGCATAATATATATTTTAATAATTTATTTAAAGTAATTTTAAAATATTGTTGTACCCGATAATTGAATAAAGAGGAAATAGACTAAAATAAAAATATAAAATTTTATTATTATATATTGAAACTTTAAATTTATTAGTTTTAAAAAATACAAAATTTCTTGAAACTCTAAATTCTAAAAATATAATATTTGTAATAATGTTAAATCCATTTTTTAATAACATATTAGTTTTAATTAAATTAAATAAAAAATAATTTTTTATAAACTAATAAATTTATTAATATAATTTTATTTTATCTGTAATAGAAAAACCCTTAAAATTTACCCGGGTACTAACTGTCTAGTATTTATTATATAAACCCGACTCATTTAAAAAAAAAAAAAGAAAACAAATGAAATCACCAAAAAGAAGCGCGCCAAGTCTCCCGCGCGGGTTCTTATATATCCCTTGGTACATCCTCCAATCTCAAACCTTTCTCCCACACACTATGGATCATTCCCATATCGTGGCCGCTCTCTCAGCCCCCCACGGCGGAGACGCCTCCGATGCCGCCAAGCGCGGCAAGAAGCGCGGCAGTTACAACTGCGGCCGCTGCGGCCTCCCGAAGAAGGGCCACAACTGCACCGTAAAAACTCCCGCCTCCACCGCCGCGGCAACTCCCGATTCGTCCCTCTCCATTGTCTCCTTACCTTCCTCGTCCGCTGTGCCAAGTCTCCGACAGTCTCCGTCGAATCTCGGTCGCGCGTTGTCGTTCGATGATTTCGATGAACCTGCTCTTGTTGTCGATCGGTACGAACCAGATGAAAAAGTGGATTCCGATGTGTTCGATGAGACCAATCCGGATCTGGATCTGGACGCCGATGCGGGGGGACTGCCGGCGAGTCTCATGTGGGAAGTGATGAGGAGGCTGCCACCGCCGGGGCTGTTGTCCGCCGCAAAGGTTTGCAAGGGATGGAGGGATACGACGAAGAGGCTGTGGAGAGCGGTGGAGGAATTGAAAATTAGGGTTCCAGCTAACGTTCCTGTCAGATTTGTTGCCTCGATGTTGCAAAAGTGCCCTGGGATTGTGAGACTCTCGCTTAGAATGGAGAGGTAGGATCTAGATCTGCGATATTGTTTTGATTGAACAATGATGAGTAAAAATGATATGAATTGTTCAGAAATTGTTTGATGATTTTTATAAAAATGATACAGACAACATGAAAACGATACCAATATCGGGTGGTATCTTAAACATGTGGTAAATTTAACCCCTTGAATGGATTTTCCATGCCTTGAAAGATTAGTCTCGAATCTCGATGCTAGATAACTAGGGCACCAAAAAATAAAAGGATTGGATTTTGGGAATGGGAATGAGATTGGGATTGCATTGCCAATTTATTAATATGCAGGTTTTTTTTTTCTTGTATGAATCTAACCTGTTATTGCGTTGCAGTGATTTTGATTCAACTATGTTGGCTTGCATTGCCTTCTCGTGCCCTAATCTTGAGTGTATGAAGATCTTGACGTTTGATGCTGCAATCATTCGGATCAATGGGTATTACTTGTTATCTTTTTAATTTTTAAACGTTTTTTTTCTAGTTTCTAATTTTTTATGGAGAATTGTACTTGATTCTCTTTTTAATTTTTAAACATTTTTTTCTAGTTTCTAATTTTCTATGGAGAATTAAGTTTTTCAGTAATTGAGTACCTGATTATGCAATTTATGAATGGTATGATTTTAAACAAGTGCACAACATGACCATTGTGCGGTGTTGAACCATTTAATGCCAGTGATTTAATGATTCCTCCTAAGGTTTCAGAATTTTGGTGTATTTGACATTGTTCTATGGGGTGAATGTGAGTTATTTTTACTCTATATCAGATTGTATGTGGTTGAAGTCTTGATGGCACATTGTCATGTGATAGATTGTTACTCTGCGTTTATTGGCTGGTGATGTAACTTTTTTTTTGTCCCATTGCAGCTTTATATTTCAGAAGATAGTTTTTGTTCTCTGTTTGGATAAAATTAACTATATTGGCAGTTCTGTTAAGAATTATTGTACCAAATACTAATTTCTTGAAGATTAGTTCGAAGTTTGTTATCTGATTTCTGTTCAATCTTTTATGCAGTCAAATTGTCATCATTCTATGCTTATATGAGATTAGATAAGCATATTCAAGTTTAGCCAAAGAATGCTGTGTTTTGCTTTTTAGCTTTATCTGATATTCAATTATGAAAATGCAGAGATGAATTAGGCCGATTTGTTGCTGATAAAAAAAGTCTCAAAAGCCTCAAGATGGAAGGTTGTTCTAACCTGGGGGGTTTTGTCCTCTGTTCATCTAGTCTTTCTACACTCTGGTTATCAGATCTGCACTCTCTCTCTAAGATGGTGATTATTGCCTTTTCTTTCTCCTATGTTATTATATGATGTGATCAATAACTAAATTGATTCTGTTGAGCTTGGCATTCTGTGTGAACTCTAGTTGCTAACAGATGCGTTAAATTGTAGGTATTTAATTGTCCCCAGTTGAGAGAGATTTCCTTGGAGTTTTCTTGCCTAGAAAATGATAGTACGGATCTCAAAACTATGATTGAAGGTTTGGGAAGGAGTTGCCCGAGATTGCAAAACATACATATAGCTTCGATACGGCTTTCACACTCCGCTGTGCTTGCTCTTACAGCTGCTCAGTTGAGGTTTGTCATTTGTTTTTGGCATCTTAATCTCTACTTTTTCAGCCATCATTGACAATATCCCTTCATGTTGAGATTGATTCCCTTGAAATTCAAGATTGCAATCTACAATGCTTTGAACTTTGTATCTGTATGAGTTCATTGTTTCATAACCATCAACATTTTATTAGACTGAGTAGGATCAAGTCCAATTTCTACAGCACACTGAAAATGGTGCATAAGAAAGGAAATGAAACAAATAACATGTCTACAATATTAGTATGTATACACCCTCACATGCACACACACGAATAACTGGAAAACAATCAAATTTAATTCTATTCCTGACTTTAATATTTATATCTGAAATCCCACGGGAATGCCTTTATATAATCATTGTAAATGTTGTTTTTATTTATGATGAGCTTACTGAAGTTTTGTTTTAATACAATTAAGGGGGCTGCGAATGCTTTCTCTTGTTCTTGGATCTGAAATCACTGATGCATCTGTTGCTGCCATTGCCTCAAGCTATCCAAATCTTGAATTGCTTGATCTCAGTGGGTATGTATCTGTACCCATTCTAATTGCAATCAAATTTTTCATAGGAGTCTTGAAATTGTAGTATCCTTGGGGACCAAGAAAAGAATATATGAAACTCAATGCTGCCTGCAAATATAATGGAAATTATAATAAAACAATTTATATTTCAAGTATGCATTTTTGTTCTTAATTTTGTTGTTTATCCCTTAGAAATCATGTATAACAGATAAATTTTTGTCACAGATCTGGTGTTAGTGACAGTGGCATTAGTATGATTTGCAATGTGTTCCCTGATACCTTGACAAGACTCCTGCTTGCTCTTTGCCCTAATGTGACTTCAAGTAATCTCCTATTACATAATTAATCTACAAAACTTTCATGCTAGCTTATGCTTCTGCTTTCTAATCTGCTGTTATGTGATTCAGGTGGTATTCAATTTGCTACATTTCAGTTGCCACACCTTGAAATTATGGACTGTGGCATGACCATATGTGATCCTAATACGGAAAATCCAACTGCTGACGAAAACAACTGCAATTTGCAGAAGACATCTGGCGTTAATGTACACCTAATAAACCAAAAGCTAATCATCAAACATAGCCGTTTAAAGAAACTCAGTTTGTGGGGTTGCACTGGCTTAGATGTGAGTTTTATATTAGACTGAAGAGTAAAGATCTTTATGCTATTCTTTCCAAGGCTTCTAATCCTTGTATTTTCTTTTCAATTAATATGTAGGCCCTATACTTAAACTGCCCACGACTCATTGATCTGAATCTGAATTCTTGTTCAAATTTGCATCCAGGTAATCATTTCATGTTCCTGTTCTTTAGTAATTATCATGTGAAAATTTAATTCAGCACATCAAGATTTCCTTTACAATTGTAAGATTGATTATTTTCATTAAATTAACTGGTTCAGGGAGACTGTTGCTCCAGTGCCCCAATTTGGAAAATGTGCATGCATCTGGTTGTCAGGATATGTTAATAGGGGCCATCCAAAGTCAGGTAACAAAGCAATTCTCCAGATAAATTCTTCCATAATAAGTTAATTTGCTGAGATGTATGCTTCATGAATCGATACTGGATCTGAAGAAATAGATGGTGCTATAAAATTGCAGTTTGTGAATAAACATATTTACTTTTACCTAAATTAAATGGTTTGATTCCAGGCCTCTTCGGTTCTGATATATGTTCTTAATGTGTTTGCAGGTCCACGATGCTTCTGCTGAGATGGAAAACCATTCACAATCTAAACGTCTACCTGATGGCTCCAAAAGGATTCGGGTTCCACATTTACTTAGTGAGGAAGAGGTAATATAGCATGTTTTACTATACAACTTTTCTTGGCTTGTGTGTTAAAAGCACCAGGAAGCTATTTATTTCTGTGTTAGGCATACAGTAAGTAAGGTTGTGCATCAATAATACAGAAGGATCATATACTTGTTAAGTGAATTGGTGTTTGTTTCAATCCCCCCCTTAGAAAAGAAGATTTTGATTTAGAAATAGCATAGTTTTCTTAACTCGTTCTATGTTTTGCATTGTTACACACACTGATTTTATTTTCAATTTTGTTTATTTGCAGTTCCCTGAACCTGAAAAAAAACGGAGAAAGATCGAGAGACAGCTTTGTAATGTGCTTCTGGACTGATAATAATTGCTTCCACATTTTTTTATTGAACTCTTAATTTATATAAAATTCATTTCTTTTTTTAATCTTTATCAATCAATAGAAGTGATCTGGTAGGAATATTGGTGCGGGATATATTTATTTTTTTATTTGGTTCAAAGTCATCACTACTCTACTTATGGTTTTGATAGTCGGTCCTCCAATTGGGTAAAGGGGATGGTTGTGTGAGATTCTCAACAGTTATTGTTGATATTCCCTAATATGAATCACTAACTCATTACGTGTGTTAACATTAGATTATCCAGGAGTAGATTACAGGTTAAACGAGCTAGAGTCATAACATTGGCGTCTAAATGTGATGTAAAATGAGTAGAGTCTTCGTATTATTTTAGATAGATTAGGGAGTAAAAAAGCTAGTCTGAGTGCTTGATTAAGTTTATTATTTATAATATTGGTATTTTGATAAGTGTTTGAAGGTGATGGATATAATGATTCAGAGTCTTTGAAGGTGATAAATAGCATGATTTTAGAGTCTTTGAAGGTGGTGAATACCACGATTAAAATCATGTCTTCAAACTAAACAAGAGATATGTAATTTTATAGGAGTTTTTAGTGGCTTTGGTTTTTTTTTTCGGTACTAGGGAAAAACCACGAAAAAAAACTTAGGGAGCCTTAAGGCATAGCAACAACTCTCTTAACATCATCAGAAACTGGAGCTGTTGAAGCACAAGGTAATTCATCCAAAAGGAAGGAAGTCCAACTTCTTAGACGGCCAAATTTAGCAGCTAGTCAGCAGCAAAATTGGCTTCCCTCTTAATGTGCACAAGAGAATAAAGCCTCCCATGTGCCAGAAGCATCCTCCTAATATCCAAGATTAAAGGTCTCAAAGATTGAGGAGCATTCTTGATCCCTTCAACCATTTGCACAACCTCAAGCACATCCATTTTGGATAAGGCAGATTGGATACCATACTTCAAGCTCCAAAGTTTTGCTAAGATAACACTACAATAGCCTAGCCGTTTGGAAAAATAGCTCAGAATCTTTCCTTTCAAATCATGAATGATCCCACCATAGGCTCCCGTGTACGAATCAGGCTAGGAAGATCCATCAATATTAATTTTCACTGGTCCATTAGGAGGAAGCTTCCAAATAGTAGTCTCATCCTTTGTGCCATCAGCAAAGATAGAAAGATGACAAGAGGTGAGATACTTATGCGCCTGAATGGTTTGGGCTAAGACCTGATAAATCAAGCCAGATTGTAGCATAGGACTTCTTCCTTTCCTATCATTCTAGAGGTGATACACCATAATCCCAAAAAAGGATGACTAGGAACCGACAGGGGCCTTGAGATTTTGCTCTTTAAGATAAAGGCAATCCAATCATGAAGACCAAGGCTAAAAAAATTAGCCCACTGATCCTAATGAATAAATTGATTCCACACTTCCTCACAATCACAAAGGGTATGCATAATGGATTCATCATCAGTCTTGCATCTCAGATAAAGGCTATCATTCGTCATATGTCTCTTAACTCTAAGATCATTAGTCAGAAGACGAGCATGCATGAGTTTCTAGAGGAAGGGCTTAATGCGTTGAGGTCCCTGTCACTTCCAGATACTAGGAAAATGTAAATTATCAGGAACAGAAATGGGATCATTAGGAGTGGATAAATAGTAATAGGCATTACTAATTGAAAACTTCCCATCTTGAGAACCTTTCCAAAGAGGCATTAAGCTGTAAAAAAAAATAAATGTTTCTCCATACTAACAAATTGGTCCATCAAAATTCCTAATGACATTTGAGTTTATTCAAGTCAACAACACACTTAACAAATTTCTAACTATAAAAAAGTCCAACAATGCCATGTATATTCACTCATTTGGGTTAACAGAGATATTTAACGGTGGGATGAATTTGTTACACTTTTTATAAATTGAGGAACAATTTTATTTTTTGATAATTTAGGGACTTAAGTGTTAGCTTTACAATTTTAAGGATTAAATTAGATATTTATCCAAGATTTTCTTCAAAAGTGATCAATAAAATAAAACTGAGCTTTACAATTTTAAGTACTAAATTAGATATTTATCCAAAATTTTCTCCAAAAATGATCAATAAAATAAAACTGAGATAGTAATTTTAAACTATATCTACGTTAATTTTAATTGAAGATTTTAAATTGGAACATGTCATAAGAAATAATTCTCCATGTGAAAGAAGCAGGCCCTTGTGTCCCTTGCTCAGTTGCTCCCATGGAGAAGTATAGTATTATAGTATAGTGACTTTAATAGCTTCTCAAACCATATGATAATGGCCAGTTTCTGTGCGTTATTTTCAATCACCACGTACCTAATAAAGAGAAAAGGAATTTTCTTTTAGTGAAATTCACAAAGTTTCCTTAAATAGCTTGGCAAGTTAAAGTGGATTTGAACAAGCTTCCACAAAATGGTGAAGCAACAATTGTGGTTCAGACTATCACATTGCTATTTCATTGCACAAACAGACATGGCAAGTAGTAGTTTTCATGACATATTCTGAAATAAAAATAATCTGCGTTTGGTAATCAGGTAGAAATGAAAGCAACAATTTGAAGTTATATAAGCATATTTTCTCGCAAAGTAATTGTCGGAAGAATACATCACTGTCGTATTAAATAGTTATTAATTCGGCGACGGTGACTCATTATTGTGTTAAAGAGTCATTAATTCAGTGACATTGACTCATTAACAACACTACTGTAAGGTCAGAAGATCCTTTACCCTACCTAAAAGTGCGAAAAATGTTACTATTACATCACGTATCTCAAATTCTCAATACTTATTTGTAGCACAATGAAAATTAAATTACATATTAGGGATTCATTTACTAATTAAATGTAATAGAAGTATACAAATGTGAAGGGATACGTGCCTCCTGCAAATGGACACTAATTGGCATTTCACTTTATATATATTAAAAAATTTAAAATTATATATATATATATATATATATATATATATATATATATATATATAAATATAAGTATTTAATTAATATTATTTGATGAAGAAAAATTTATTTATATTTTAAAATCCAAAATAACAATTGAAGTATTAAAGTTGATAATACAAGTCTGTAAATAATAATTCAATAATATAATTATACCAGTATGGAGTTTTTCTTGGAATGTTTTTTTTTTTGTTTTTTTTTATGCGAAACGGATTTTAAAAAACGATCCGAGTCGTCGAGTTTACCCCAAATCGGTCGGATTTGGTCAGGTCTGATCGGGTCGTCTTGAATCAGATGCATGGTCGGTCCAATAACCAAATCGGTCTAATTATACCATCGGATCCCGATTAGACCGGTCTAACCGACCGGATCGAACTAACTTTTTAAACCATGTATAGCACATACACTAGCGATCCCCGAATTTTCCATTAAAAAATGTGTGTTTAAGAGAAATGAATGATCATATAGCATAAACACTAGCCATCACCGGTCGAATTTTCCATTAAAAAGTATGTGTGTGAAAGATCATTTATACTTAGGATAGTATTTTTTTTGAGAGAAATACTTATTTAGGAAAATAAAAAATAATATGAATGAGTTTTCGTAATCAGGAGTGAT
The DNA here is from genome assembly GCF_000004515.6 of Glycine max. Taxonomy (NCBI): domain Eukaryota; kingdom Viridiplantae; phylum Streptophyta; class Magnoliopsida; order Fabales; family Fabaceae; genus Glycine; species Glycine max. The sequence goes on along the minus strand of NC_038246.2, from coordinate 2,778,143 downwards.
AATAAAAATTAAAATTTTCTTTGATGGGAAGAATTTTAGGGGAAAAATGTTATCCTAATTCAAAGTAGATAAAACCTTTAAATTAATTTAAAGACAAATATTATGAAAAGAATTACATTTATAATTGAAAATAAAGGCTTAGATACATGATTTTTCAAGTCATTAGACCTTATCTTATTTCACTGGATCAACTTTTTTTTTGTATCGAATATATATATATATATATATATATATTTTTTTTTTTTCTTTAACTCTACGTATTTTATTTTTCCTCTTTTGGCACCAAAATTTTTATGACCCCTGTATTAGTGATGAAAGCAATTCTCGTCACTGAATTTTGTAACTAGCTAGTTTTTTTTTCCTCTTATGTCTAATTATAAGTGGTTTTCAGGTTTAATTTTGATATTTGTGAATGTAAGATATTTTAAATTAGAATAATATCATTTATATAGTAAATTTATATAATAATTTATCATTATTTTTTCTCTTTATCTCATTTCATCATATATATTAACCATCTTATTTTACATTAATATTCTATCTTCTTCTTACTCTTACAATAATTTTATACATAAGGAGAAATATAAAAAGAAGACAGAAATAATGTGAGATATGTTATTAAATGTGTCACAATAAAAAGAAAAAGTAAGTTCATATAGAGAGATGGTTATAGTTTATATATATATATATATATATATATATATATATATATATATATATATAATATGAAATTAAAAGAATAATAAAGTTAACTTATATTAATGAGCATGCATAAATGATTTTTGAGCGTGCACATGATCCTGTCCCCCAATCCATCATGTTTAGGGAACATTTCAAGTACTATCTACTCGGTTTCTATACCTAAAACAAAAAACTAACGTCCAAGCAATACATTTTTAATATTACACAAATAAAAAATTTGATTAATATAGAAGGAATCAATTATAACGGGGAGAGAAAAAAAGGACAACTTGAAAAGTAGAAAATGAAAAATATATAGCTACTACAACAGACAAGCAAATTATTAAACTTATTATTATGCAAGCACACAACAAGTAAATAAATAAGAAAGTCTTGCAACATAATTTAGAGTTATTATATCGTTTCTGTTCATAATTTATACTTAAGACATCTCACAACTTTGTTTGAAATATATATTACATAACAAACCATAATTAATGATACACAGATTTAATTAACTATATTTTTAACACCCTGCTCTGTCGATCTGTGTCTGCTGCAGCTTAACCTTGCTTCTTCAGTTGCTAAGTCGATCTACTGGGCACCACTAACGATGATGGAGCAGGTTTTGGACTGGAAATTACTACTAGTCTAGCTCCTGTTCTTGCATTTCTCCACGGCTCTTGGTGCTGAAGCACAATAAATTAAACGAGTTTCTTTTCAGAATATGCATGTTAATTTAATTTCTTTGAATTAATTAAATCGGCACAATCCCTTACCAACATGGATGTTAAACATGTTAATGGTCATCATATGACTTAATGGAAGGATTAGTTATACATGGAATCATGGCTAATAAGTAGGGTTTCCTTTTTGATGTAAAAAGTACTAGAAAAAGTTTAAGTACGTAAGAGAAATTAAGATACTAACCCAGTCCAATAGCTTCCTTTCCTTTCATGATACGTAAACGCTTGCATGATTCAACAAACATCCTGGTTGACATAAAGAAAAAAAATTTCATGTTAATATAACTAATTACATAGTAATGGGGTGATACTCTAAATATATGGGAGGCTGTTTCGAAAATTTTCCATGGTTTATCAATGCTATAGTTTGTGTGTTCATTGTCATCTTGGAAAAAAAATGACATCTCAAAAGACATATTGTATATTTTTATGACTCTTGGTGTACCAATAATTAACCAAAACAACATCACTAATTGGTTAGCACAATAAAAGGATGTACTTATTCTGATGCACATGGACATGATAAAAAAAAAATCAAGATGATAACCCATGATTTCCTTAGAACATGCATAATATTTTACGCAAAGTTTCTTGGATAAGGACTAGTTTTGAAGTAACATTGTGATGTGCATATCAAGCTCCTGTCTTCTTTTTTCTGCCTTTTGTGTTCCATATTCTTTTTCATTGAAACTATTACAAGGTCAAATTATTGCAACCAAAATAATTTCGATCGGGTCATCAAGTGGAGAAAAAAAAAAATTACTCCCATGGCACATCACCGACAAGCATCCAGTCGCCATCCCTGTCTTCATAGGTCGGGACATAGTCGGAGCTGTTCAGAAGATCCATCAACTTGCTCTCATTCATGAAATCCTTGAAGCCTTGGGATTCACAATTTCCTTAAATATATCAAGAACACACCAATAATTAATACCATCGAATCAGCTGCACGATTCAATTTTATATTCACATACACCATTAGTTAACTTTCTACAAAATCAAATTTAAGATCCATATCTTTTGGTAGTTATATTAAAGAGAAAACAAACTAGATACTGATACGTAAAAGTTATGATCAGTCATTAAATTCTATATAAAAAAAAGTTAATGTATGGTAAATTATGGATTAATTATAGTTACCAATGGTGAAGGAGCTAAACATTTTGCCCAAGGCATCAGAGAGCTCAGGGTAACTCTTGTACATCTTCAAGTCAACTTTGCGGAGGTAAGGTGCTCCATCCATGCTAACTTTGACAAAGCTTGCATTAGGGCTGTTCTTCTCGCTTTCCTCTCCGCCGCTGCTCTTTTGGGCTGCAAACATGTTCTTCCGGAAAGACCTTACAGGTGGCCATCCCACCACTTGCGCCCTAAAATGTTCATTTTGTTTTAATTCATTAATATTCGTAAAATCACTTGATTCACTTCATAATTGGAGGGGTTGGGGATGAAATTATGCATATAATGAAACTAAAATTAAATAAATTAATTACACACACATGAAGTTAATTAGTTTCCTTGAAGAACTAGTTGATTAGCCTTGAAATTTATAACTTGGCTGCACATCAAGACTGAGGATAAAGGAAAATTGTGTTTCTTTTTATGGATTTGTTAATCCAATTTTCTATTTGTTTCTTTACACATAGAAATAGATAAGCATCTATAGATATGGATTTGCTTAATTGTTTCATACATCGCATGTTAAACAGTCCGCGAAAGAAGATATACATATATGATACATATAATGAAAACTTATAGAATTAGTATATAACTATAAGACTGTTGGCATTATCATCCGTACATATATAACTAGCTACCCAAACTATTTGAAGGCATGTAGATCGTATTTCTAGCAAAAAAACGGTATCCGAGAGCTGAAGGCATCTAGAGTTTTAGTATTCTTGGTTGTCTCTCTCTCTTACGAATCTATTTTTCAGTCTGTGTCATTAATTTCTTCTTTATTTCTCATGATCTTTCGATCCTTTTGGCTTCCATTTCTATCTCTTTTCCATTCGGGCACCCCAAATTAGCCATATAATAAATATAAGCACAATATTATCCTTAATTACATTTATATGTTTAATTCCATGCAAGATCAAGTAATTGCAAATAGAAAATTTACCACGACAATTCATTTTCTTTCAATTTTACACATGCATATGCAAGAAAAAAATGCCACAATTTTTCTTGTAAGTTCAGAATTAGTGACAAAAAACAGTTTCCGTCACTAAGCTTAACTTGGTCTATTGATTTTTTGTATGCTACTGTATTAAATTATTTTAAACTAGTACTTACTTGGCAGGAGGCTTTGCGGGATCGAGAAGAGGAAGATTCTTCTCCTTCGGCGAAGTCTTTGGATTCTCACGTGGATCTGCTCCATCAGTAGTAGCAGCAGCAGAAGCTTCCTTGGGAGAGAGGTTAAGCATCAAATCAACGGAGGTTGTTTCATCGGTTTCAGTTTCAGAGAACCCTCTCTTCCTCACTCCTAATTCCGCAGCAGCTTCAGTTGTTGGCGCGGCTCCATTTCCAGGGAGTCCTAGTCTCAGTCCAAGCCTCAGCTCAGTTTCCTCAAACACCATCTTCTTCTCCTTTCTTCTTGTTTCACTACTCTCCTTTTTCTTTTTCTTTCACTTTATTATGACTCTTTCTCTCTCTAAAAAGCATTCAGGGACTTGATTGTGTTGTAGTACAATAATAATAGTGGGTGGGGGTGAGGTATAGGGGCAGGCACGTTATTACGTTGGAGTTGAGGGGGGGGGGGGGGGAGCCCTTAAAGTTTGGGTGAGGTTGGCATTAATACAAGGATGCATGGGGTGCTTTGTCATTTTAATGAGTCCATGGGAGCAATGGGCTTGTGCCACGTGGAGGAATGCGCGACCGAGACCTTTACGACCTTGTTGGGATAGGCAACGACATTGTCATGTTATATCCTATGATTGTTGAGTGGAACAAGTGGAAGTGGTTGCCCACTGCTTCTTGCTTATCTATTTCCTTTTTCTTTGTATTATTATTATTATCACTCCCTAGGGTTTCCTCATTTCACCAATACGGTAAATTTACTACTTACTATTTCTATTTTCTTCCGTTTATGAGTTTATCATTCAATAACTATATATGTATCATGTATAAGTTTTTTTCATTTTTGATATCTTTTACTGCATGCGCATGCACATGCACACTCACGAATAGAAACATGTGAATTGGCAGCTGTAAATGTTTTTAATTTCTTCTTTGAGGAAAACCAAAATGGAAGGTACTTTATGTATCTTTCCTTGTGCTGACAATTAATTATTTTGGGATTAAATGTACATTGCATTCTTGTATTCTTCGTCGAGCCAAATCGATCATCGTTGTTGCAGGCATCTGTGAACTGCATTAGTATTTTCATCTTTAAACTTAGCAACAGTTAATTAATTGTCGGTCTGGGATCCGTGATTATTCTGGGACCAGTCAACAAGACTCTAAACTCAAGGACTTCACTTGTCAAGAAGATTCCTATATGTGCTGGTGCTTTGAAAAAAATGACTTTCAGTATATGTAAAACTATAATTCAGAAATAGATAATTTATTTTGTAATTAATATTCATGCATCTCAGTTTTCTGTGTAGTTAATTCTTTCTTCTCTCTAGCTAGTAGGCTAGCTATACATAATTTAGTACAGTATGGCTTTAATTGTCAATGAGAGTAGTAGCCAAATAGGCACAGAATACATATTAGTTAAACCAAAATAAATTACTACTGAAAATGACCATTATTGATCTCTAACAAGGAGAACTTTGTTCTAGCGATTGTTATAAATATGTAGTATGTATTTCTCACATGCCTTTAACTAAGAATCTATATTTAATGGGTACGTAGGAGTAATTATCAAACTTAATGCGTTAGTTATTTCTGAAATAGGACACGTCGCTTATTAAGAACCATGGAAGTTCAGATTTCATGTTCTGTGGCACAGAAGCAAATCATCTACATAAAATGAAATTCATCAAGCTTTGGGTTGGCGTGTAGCCTGCATTTTAAGTACACTTAGTGATTACAGTTTTTAGACACAAATAATTATGCATCCCATTTGTTAATTGCCTTCTTAATAATAATCCACTTTATCAATACGTTACTCACATAGTTTAAACATGCTTTTCTTTTGGGACACGTTAAAATTTTTTATATTGGGATGTGCTAAGTGCTGAAGATGGTTAAACAACAGAAATTGTGGGAGCAAAAGTAGATATATGAGAGGCACATTTAACTGTTTGTTGTTACAGCGTGCATGTGTACTGGATTTTGTGGAATATTGATACGTGAGATGTTACTTTAGAAATGTACGAGGACAAGTTGACCTTGCCCACATATATGGCCTCCCTTTAACATTAGGGCAAACCAAACTGGACGAACGTGAGAAAAATAAAAGAAACTGAAGATCATGTCTAAGATTTTCCTAGCCAAGCTAATTAGTTACACCCCGTGTTAGCAACACCAAAATCTTGTTTGGCCATGGCTTTGATTTGTGGGATGACTGTGATCCTCATTATATAATTAAAATTCAGGGACATCTTCTGAAGGACAATGATGTAATCAGTAATCGAGTTCATTAGCATCTAGCTAGTAGAGGAAAAAAAACCACTTTTAAATTTTGAAGATTATAACTTGTGAAAGCATCTTATACATGTGTGTATAAGAGAAACAAATAAAATTTATACATAATTATGAAAGATTAAGAATAAAAGGTTATTTAAAATTACGTGATAATCATTTTTTTTAAAATGTTATTTTTGAAAAAAGCTTACATAATTTTATGCTGAGAAATGCTTGACAACTCTCTAACACATTATTTTTTATTGATTAAAATTTATTAAAAATTATAAAATTAAAAAATACATTAAATAAGACTAAATAAGACGTGAAACTTACACAATTTTATCATTTTAAATAAAAAATTAATTAAAAGTTTATGTGCTTAAAAGAATATGTTCTTAGTATTTATTTATGTTTAAATTTAATTATTTACAATAAAATTTAAAAAATATTTTTTATTCTGATGTAAAGAAAACTCTCATTTAATACATTTTCTTTTAACACAAATGGGATTGAGAGGAGTAAAATATGATCTCCTATATTGAGTCTCACCCATTTCTTTAAGGCCGGGTGAAATAAACATGTTAGTTTTTCTATAAGCGCCATTCAAATCCAAAAATTATTTTTCCTTACTTTAGTTTGGGACATCATCTCATCTAAATTTTTATATATATAAAAAAATTCTTATGAACTGTAGCTCCAAATACTTTATTTCCATATCCTAACATCACTTTACTATACCAAAACGGTAACGAATGATATATTCTCAACTTAAATACTTGGCTTAATCAATGATTTGACTTTTGTGCCACATATATATCATGTTTTAATTAAGTATAGTAATTTTGTTGTGCTTATCTCTTTTTTAGTGCTATTATGTATAATAATCTCAGAGTATGTGCTGTAATATTTTTTCTTGATTTAGGCAAATCATAATTATTTTATACTAATATGAACATATATATTCTGCCAAAATGTACTTAAATTCATCCAAGTAGTTAATCAATAAATATGATAAAACCATCCATTTTTAATTATCCAGCTTATTGGCATATTTTTGTAATTTTCTCATAAAGCAAGAGCATTTTATTTTGAATAGTCTTTGGCCTCTTTAATTAATACTTTGTTCTAATGTTTTCATACGGCTTTCATCACCTTTATCATGCAAAAGCTTGGGTGGTCCTCCACTATTATTAAGTAAAAAGAAAGAGCTCGAAGTTCTCGATCTTGGTTTAATATATATTTTTCTCAAGGGTAAAATAAAGTGTACATGGAAGAAGATTTTTGTTAAACACGAGTTTCACACAAGGAAGGAAAACAATGGTAGATCATCCGTGAAGTATGAAATAACATGAGGGGGAGAGAATAACGATTAAGCATTGAAGATAGGTACCAAAAATGGTGAAGCAAGTTATTTCCCTCTTACCATTTTCCAGCATCACCCCTAATGTGGTATTGAGAATTGAGAGGGAAGGGTGGAGGCCGTAAGTGGGACCCAAGGGTAACAAAGCCATGTGGTAAGATTCATTGGCTAGAGGTGGATGAAGTGTGAGGGCCCACCAAAGAGCCCATGTGAGTTTGTTGGCCGTATGCACCCTTAAGGGTCAAACCCTATCCCATGTGCGCCGCTGCAGGGCACCCCACTCACTTCCCCTTCAATCCCCCTCAACATCCTCTCTTCTAAATCTAATATTTTTCTTATTCTCTCGTATATACAAACCTAATAATGAAATCTCTAATCATATATATTTAAATAAAATGTTTATTTGTCAATCATATTATACAATATTATTTATTTATATCGATATAAGTTTTACATTACTGTTTAGATATCTCTAACGCCCATATGACTCAACCATCAACAATGAACAAGAACAATGATTCCTACAAATGGGGCAAAAACAAATCATACTTTATGCCAAACCTTTCCCTGCATTTCTCTCCCTCGCTTATTTGTTCAATAAAAAATCCTTGAAATATTCCTCCAATATGACGATGAGCATATGCCTTCAGCAATCAGCACCAACAAGTATGATTAATTAAAGAGGGAGGCGGAAAGACACACAAAGAGATCATGTAACCAAAAATGATTTATTCTGCCTTTTGTTGTGGTTGAAAATAATTGCTCAATGATTAATTATTTTCATTGATCTTAGATATTGCTAGTTTATTCACACGCCGGTGGTTTAAACTTTAAACACTAAGAAAAAACAATAGAGGTCAGACTCTTAGATAGGGTCTAATATGATCTAGCGTGGAACAGAAAAACCAAAAGAACAGAAAGTGATTAATTAAAAAGTTACATAACATATCACATATCATATTATTTGTGGTACCAAAGAGATCGAGACCTCGTGACCTTCAAGCTAACATAACATCATCTGCTTATATAGAATTAACTTGCTTTTCCTAACGTAAAAAGTTTGGTTCCTTTACTTATTCTGAATGATATAGATATATCCAATATGGTGCTTTCAGTTGAGGTTATGACAAACTTCAAATTCGGTTCCTTTGTTACTAAAAGTGTGCACACATCGATAAAGGGTTTCCTTCTCTTGATTATATATACCACCCACCAAATCTAAATAACCATGGTACTTAGAATTTCCATGATGTGGTTCTTTTTGAAAAAAAAATTCAGATACTATTTGTGTCAGTACTATGCACATGCCACTGGTTTCGGGTACTAGCTATCCAGGGTCGACTTTAATTTGCAAAAACACAACACAGAATATAGGCACTGCTACGAGAAATTAATTGAGTTCTGTTGTATACCAGCTAGCTAGGCTCATTATTATTCACATGCATATAACTCACATATTTGGCTATGCAGACTATAGATCTAGCAAGTTACATATTCTCTTTCATGAACAAAGCCTTAGTCCTTTACTTAACCTTACCATTGTCTCTTTGCTGACTTGTGCGACATGCATGTTTCTTTTTTATAAATTAAGGGTAACAAGAGAACTTTTTCATTTTTCGTATAAGAGGAGCCTTGTTCCACATGTTTTGTCTCTCTCCCTTTGTTTTTGTTGTTCATAAGAAAACCAAAAAGAACAAAACAAGACTGATCCTAATGTTGAAATCAACTCTATGCTAAGAGAGTAATGTTGTACTAAGCTCATGAGGTGGGTGCAAAGGGCAAACCTCCCAACCTGATCAATCCCTTCTTGCACTTCTCTTAGCTATATATGTCACATTTAACTTGAGATATATATATGTTGTTATAAATAATATATATAGAAAACAAAGAAAACTTGCATAGAAAATAAAGTTAAGAAGATAGAAAACATATGCTAGAAAATTCAGTGCACAAGTAAACGAAAACAGATACTATAAGTAGGATTCTCTTGTAGTTTGAGCTTATGGAAATCCAAACATATCCAACTTTTTTGTTTTTGGTATAAACGACAGAAAGAAGATTTAAAGCATTATAGTTTTGCAGATGAGTGTTTGAGAGAGTGGAAATTGCTTTGATACCCTCAATGGCGGCTGAGCGCAAAAGCCAAAAGGAACCAACAAGATCTCCTTACATGTCATCGTTCCAAATTTCTCCACCATTTATGGTAATATTAGCTAGCGGATAAGAAACCATCAAAATACTGAAAAATGTTAGTTATCTTTGGGAAATACATAACTATTTAGGTTAATGGGTTTCTCACTTGGGCCTCTTTACTCCCCAATGAGATTATAGGGAAAAGAAACAAGATAATGATAACCCATATATATACTCTATTTTGGGGTATATGAGATCAAATGACTACATTACATACAAAGTAATAGATATAACCAACCGTGACAGATGAAGAAATACTTTTTTAGTGAAAGTAAGAAAATAGCTTACAATATTTTCATAGAAAAAATATTATAATTTATTTCATAAAATATATTATTTTATGACAAAAAAAATCTAAAAATATATAGGTAATTTTAATTTTATAAATTATAACTTCCCTCCACGCATTTCATATTTTCATTGTCAAAATTATGAAAAAAATATCTCTATGTAGGCATGTAACTAAACAATCATTGAATAAAAAAATCGGAGGTAGTAGTTTATACTTTAATCAAGATTTCCTAAATTTTATAATTTTATTCATTATTTACATTCTTTTCTTTTAGTCTTAACGAGATTAATTATTGTTCTGTAATTTATTTTTTATTTTTCAATTTTTTAACTTAACTACTTCTGTATTATTTCTTAGTATCTTATTTAAATATTTATTAACTCTTAAATTTCAGTTAAATATTTGTTTTATTTACAGAATTGTAATCTATTCATTAAATATTTTACTTAAATATTTATTACATCTCAAGTTTTAATTAAATATTATTTAAATACTTTATTTTGTTTAAAAATTAGTATCTATGATCATTAATATTTTATTTAAATATTTATTAACTATTAATTTTAATTAACTATAAATTAGTTGACTATTTTATTTATTTAATGTATTCCATTATCAAATCCCTGAAAACATATTAGACTATTTAAGCTACAAATACTTAATTAAAGTAATTACCACCTACTTATGTTATATATAAATCTAACCCCACATTTTTTTAATGATTTATTTATCATTAAATCATATTACTGTTTCTTACATCGTGTATATAAATTTATTTATTTACAATTTTTTTCATTTAAAATATAGTTATTTAATTTTATTTTATTTTTGACATATCTTATAAATGAAAATAGTAGTATTTCTTAATTTAAATAGTTTATTTTCATAATTTTTTGAATTTAAAAGTCTTTGTCCTTAAATTTATTTCTGTTTAATATATTAAAATATTTATTAATATATTTAATTTTTTATTTATAAATATTAGTTAAATTTGAAATATTCATGTAATGCACTATAAACATATTAGTCACCAATGAATCATGAACAGTGAAAAATTCCAACCGAAGTTAATTTAAAATTTATAGATATAAATTGATTTTTTAACATTATAAAAATAACTAATCAACAAACATTAATTGGCATGGAGGAAACAAACATTAAAAAATGCCTTTCAAATTCATGTAAGTGTTTATGAGAGCTTATTTCAATGACTTAGTTATATTATAAAAACAATTTTTACATAAATACTTACATAAAGTTTAGAATTCATTATTCTATACATTTTGAACTTAATATAGTGGAATAGAAAAATATGGGTAATAGTAAATTAAAGAGGACAGCTTAAGCAGGAGGCATGAAGGCATTATACCCAAGTCTTGAATAACACATGTCCTGTGTCGCCCATTATAAAGTCAATGCTCCGCGCAGACTAATGTATTTGGGGGAACAAACAACACATGAACTCATTACTCAACCCCCTTCAACGGATTGGATTTGGGCCTAGAATAAAATAAAACTAACAAAAAGCTTACTAAGTGCTAAGAATTTTATTCTTCTTCTCTGAAGGAAATAATTTATAATTGTGCCAATTAACTGTCAACACATGTTACTGTAACAAAGATTTAGATGATGATTATTTAATATATAAAATGATAGTGTGTTAATTTTTTATTAGTTCGGTCTACCGATCTAAGAAATAGAGTATACTCAAATGTTTTCCATGACTTGGACTTGTAGGTATCCGAGTTCAACCCCCGCAAACACGTGGTGGAGTGGGGATCAGTCAAAGGCAACATTGAAAACAATGACGATTCCTTAACTCCCCCTTTCTCAGGAGATGATAATGGATTTTACTATATTGCATGAAATTCATCACTTTGTGACAGTTTTTCTTTGGTTTTGGGGAGTTACACTTACACATCACTGGTTTAGAGAGACAAGAATGAAAAAAATAATTGAACTTGTTAAAAGTATAAAGAAGTGATGCAGTAATAGCTAGAAAACAGAGGAAAGGAGAAAAATATTATGCAGAAATGGTTCTTATTATTATTATTTTTATCAGCAAGCAGCAAAGGGTTATTTAATCATTGATCATTGCAAATAGTGTAATCATATATCTACGACTACTGGAGTCTTATACACAGCTCCTGTTATCTTATCCTTTGTTATTAGCTGTTACTATTATCTTATACTTATGTCGTTATTATTTAATTTTTATTTCATCCATTCTAATTTTTCTGTTATCTCTTGAATTCATGTAATTCTATGTAACTGTACAATAATATTCAATTCACTGCAGTAAAATTATTCCCTTCAATATATTTCTTAATGTTATCTAGAGCTTAATTACTTTCACAAGTCTTTTCCCCCCTCTGATTCCATTGCCTTTGACATCACTATTTCTGCCACCACACTATTGATCATTATTTTTTTTTTCATTTTTTCTTTATCACTTTGGCTTTGTGCTATTAATCCTTAATTCTAACCATTTTCATTGTTTCAACTTATGGAGATAGAGGGGGAATTTAATTATCAGAGATAAAGGGTCAAAGGAACTCATGTATTCATGTTTGTTTCGGAGATAAAAAAAAACTACTATAAATTGAAGGATAACCACAAGAAAACCGTGGGGAGAACTCGACATGCAAGAGCAAATTATAGCCAAAGAAGGTGAAACTACTTCCTCTCAACATTTTGAGGAATTTGTTGAGGAGGTAATTGAAGAACCAATGGCTGAAGAAGCACCACCTAAGCTTCCACTTAGGAACACTCTTGGCAATTATATTGAAACAATAAAGGTTATTAGAGACTAAGTATTCGATCCTCTTGTTACTGCCAACAGTTTTAATTTGAAATCAATCCAACACTTATTAAAGTGCAATGGAAAAATAAGTTTGCAGGTAACAAGATGGAAGATCCCAATACTCATATTTCTAAGTACATCTTAAGCATTTGCAAGACATTAAAGATAAATGACATTATGGAGGATTCCATCAAGATGAGGTTGTTTCCCTTCTCTTTAAGGGAAGACGCGAAAGATTGGCTCCAAACTCTACCTAAAGGGATTCATTCTTCAATCATCTAGAGGAGAGTTTATATCACCAATTTCCACTAAAAGGAAGGCAAGAAAATTGAATGAAATATTTCCCAATCAAATTTACATTTCCCACAATAGCCACAAAATTACAAGATTTCTACATTGTAAAATCAATTGAAGCAATTAACTTAGGCCACTGGTGCTATTCTATAAGAAATGTGGAGACCTAAATTGGCTAGCTTTCAAAGCAAATTGTTGATAAATCTAGTGATATCTTCTTTGGCAACAACGACCATTGACAACCCCGGTGTTAGAACAAAGCACGAACCATGACCCCTCAGTATTAATAATAAAAACCTAATTTTGTGTTTTAATAAGATATAGACGAAGAATTCATCTAAATAGATGAAGCTAGCGATTGTTGGATGGGATAAAACATAGAATGCACTAAATGCTCTAATATTTCTTGTCTTATGGTATGTTGCACAAAATTTTTGTATTATTTTATCTCAATAAAGACACTAAGCTGGTTAGCTTGCTAAGCAAAACTCACTTGAGATATATTTTTTTTCCTTCTAGACAGGTAAATCTGCTTAGCGAGCATGTCCTCGCTAAAACGACCTTGTAGATGCTGATGTGACCTCTTCAAGTGAAATCTGAAAATTGAATAGAACTTCTTGCTTAGTCAAAGTATGCCATGTATCCTTTTCCGGATTTGCATTCTTGCTAAGTGATTTGATCAGCTCACTGAGCGAGTAGTTTTCGAGATTCCTTCTTCAATTCTTCTTCCGGTTTTATTTAACCTCTACAAAATAGATATAAAAGCTAATAAATCCCTAAATTTCAACTAAATTAAATTACTCCTAATTCTATGTGAGTTCTAACTTAAAATTAACAAGAGCAAACACAGCCATAAACAATGACAATAATGTGAGATTATCGTTGTAAATTTAGATTTAAAATATAGACATGCACAACAATTATCAACTATTATATTCAAATTTCAAACAAATTAAATGTTATTTTTTATGAATTTAATTGATTGAAAATATTTAAAAAAATGGTTTTATATTATATATATAAAATCCGGTGTATTTGGAAAGGTAAAAATCTGCCCTAGTCTAATTATTAGGTTTAAAAAATTACTAATGATTATTTATTCCTTATAGGTAAATAGGGACATCCATTTCAGGTTCATCACTTTCTTTTTATGCTTTGTCCCTCTTACTGTTTTGGGAGTCTAGTCCTCGATTAGGGTATTTCCAAACCTTTTTAAATCATTGAGGTTTGAGATTATTATAATTCCCAATAGTGCATTTTTCCAGGATATCGAAGACGACCTCTCACTATCAATCACACAATTCAAAGTTATTTACTTAAATTGCAAGATGCATGTTGTTTTACTTTTTTGTTTTAGGGGTATTAACGTAAAGTAGCCCTATGAAATTTTTGTCTTGGGATCTTTATAGCTATAGAGCCCAGCAGTGAAATTAATCAAAATAAGTTGAGGGCATGCAAAGCAACCAAAGTTATTAGCTGTATGTAACAGTTAAGCTCCAGCAGTCAAAGAAGAACGTATTAGTCTTGCTTTATTGTATCTGTTGGACACTATTGATGAATGATCATGATATCTTAAAGGAAGGCGCATTGATAACAATAGCATTTTTTCGTGGCCCCAATGCATGGCCAAAACAATCACTCACATGGAGTACTAGGGCATAAAGGCAAACAAGGAAGCAATTAGGGCGTGGGAGTGGGGACTAATTCTTTTAACCTACATAATTAATTTTGGGCCTTCATTCCCTACCTACTTTGATATCTAAAAGGTTCCGATTCTATCTTTCCACGTGTGGCTCAAAGTCCACAATATATCACCATCGACATTATGCACCCCACACGTGTGTGCATGCTTTGATAAGAAAATGTCAAGATGCTATAGCTACCTAGCTACCTGCCTAGTGCCTATATATGGTTTCAAATATTACATGTTTACATTACCTAATAGTAGTGTAAATCTTCTTCTATTCGGATTCTCGATATACTCTATGCATAAAGTTGTAAACCATATATACCAACTGCATATACTTCGTGCTGCACATATTTTTCGAATCTTTTTAATTGAAAAATGGAGGAGCTAGCACAAAAAATAGAACAATGTTTTAATCTTGATTTAAACATAAATTCCTCAAGAACAAAATATTCAAGCTGGATCGAAGAGAAGCTGAGTTGGATCGAGAAAAGAGGAATGGTCTAGGTTTTATTAGCAGAGACGGTGCTTCAGTTATTAACGTGACAGTTGACACTCTTCACAAAAAAAAAGAAGTTAACGTGACACTTGTACGTATATATATATATATATATATATATATATGCTCCATTGACCATTCTTTCTATCTCTTCTAAGTGAACATACCGGACATCTTTCTTTGTTTATGAGTTGTTATTTTAGAGTCGTGTGGTTGTGGTTTTGTTATGTGGTCCAAAACATTACATATACCTGAATGGCTAGCTTATTTGAGTCTCTGGGTGTCTTGCATTTTGGTGATTGATCAAAACCTTTTTTATAACGTTACCACGCATGTTTAATTTAAAAAAAAAATCTTTTCGACAGATGTTTTTAATACTGTCAAAAAAATGTTAGGCAGAAACGTATATGTATAAAATTAATAATGTGTTTGTTTTTGGCCTTTTCTGCTTTAGATGGTGATGTTGAGTTAGCTTTTGATGCCATCGATAATTATTTCTCAAGTCAAGTCAAAGGAAAGACATTCATTTCGGAGTTATAATGCATTTTCAAAGATTTAGTTTCATAGTTTAACCCTAAATAATGTATGTAATTTCACTTCAAATCTACCGTCTGTACCAATCCACTTATCTCATGATAACAAAGTTATAAGAGATATGTAAAATGAAAATAGTGGGAATATGTATATAAAATAAATCTATGTTCAGAAATCTTTATCAAAACAACATTTTGTGGAAAAAGTATTATTTTGTTATATTCTAAACCTCAACATAAAAGCAAGTAAATCTTTATCTCCAAACCCATTTATAATAAAATTGACTTTATTCAAATATATAAAGTAATTAAATAAGATTTTTCAAAATAAATACAATAAATAGTTCAAACACTACTTGAAATTAAGTCTCACAAAATACTACAAACTGTTAAAATAAACTTATTTATCAAAAACTACTAACATAATCAAACAAGTTTTTGACTAATAAAAAAAACTTAAAAGCTTAGTTAAAGTGTTTGTCAAGCATACTTTAAATAACTGGCTAATTAACTAAACAAAATAACTTATTTTAAACCCTTTAAAACTTTATTCATTTGACATATAAACATCTTGGACAATCATTTTATCTCAATGGATACGTAAATTTCACATAATATATCAATAGCACATGCCATTCCATTAAATTTGTTTGAACTTACTAGCTATATATTCATTAATTTTTACTTTTTAAACAACTTTTCCATACATGATAAATTTTGAATTGAGGTGAGGAGGGGAAGAAAAGAACAAAAACAGTGAGTTATCTTGAAAGAAACGAAATGAAACACGATGAACACCACATGATGATGGTTCACTACACAAGGGGTGGCGGCGATTGTTTGTGGTTTGTAACAGAGGTATAAGAGTAACATTAGTTGTCGGCAATAATGGAAGCGAGGGTGAAGCCAGCCTAGGTGTTGTATCTGGAAATGGTGCTGCCTTGGAAGGAGTATGCTCATTTTCATTTTTTAGTGTTGCTGTATTGTAGTGTTATACTATAGAGATTTGAAATCTAAATGATCACTTGTATAGAACAGTTATAAAAATTAAAAACTTTAATAAGAATATATTAATATTGTAAAAGAAATTATATTATTATTTAATCAAATTTCTCAAATTAAAATTATTGTGATTATGTATAATGCCTTAAGCGAGTCAATCAATAATAGTGTGTCAAGAGCTCTCAAACACACTATTTGGAGCCCTCTCTCTCTCACACACACACGTCATCTATAAGAAGAGACATAAAGATAAAGTTAGGGTTTGAAAATAAAGTTATAATTAGAGATAGAAGATTACCTATAAATGAGCAAAAGTTAGAGTTTGAAATATGAACACACTGAGAACAGAGAAATTTTAGAGAGAACAAATGAAGATTATATAAAGAGAAAACAAAGACTAAAGTTATACTTATAAGAAAGCCATCAAGATGTCTATTTTGGCGGACAGAAAAAGCCATGAAGAGGTGCCTTTAATATCTTGAAAACACTTTCCTCGATACATCTTGGATTCGTCAAACTAGAGAATAAGAGTTTGATAATTAGAATGAAAACAAAAATGTGTTACTAAAAATTTGGAAACTTATATTGAACGTTTGTGGATTAATTGTACTAAAAATCCATCTAAAATATTTTATCAAGATTGATTCTTAATACAAATACTTAAGAAAATCTTGTAAAGAATTTCAAAAGTTACAAAAGATACTAGCATTGGATAAATTGTACTAAGAACCGATCAATTAATTCTTAGTATATATATATATATGGAAGTCTTGTGAAAAATCAAAACTTGCAAATGACTTCAAAATTATATATCAATTGATAAAGAGTTATTTAAATTTTTTTTTTTACATCAATTCTATAGCAACTAATCCATAATGTTCATAACTATATATATATATCGATTTTTTAGAAAAATGATTTAAATTTTTTTGTACCGGTGTTAGTGTTTGTAAAAGATTATGAAATTACTATGCAAATTTAGTTTCATTATTAATCATATCTTAAAAACTATGATGTGCATCACTTTCATTATTTATTTATTTAATATATTTTAAAATTATTTTGACTAATATTTATAATTTAGACGTGATCATCGATACTCCACGTACGTATTAACACTTGTTATGATTACTATATATTTTAGATTTATTGAATATTAATTATTTGTGTTTAGAAATAAAGATATAAAATTTGAATAATTCAATCTAGTTCAAGCTATTGTTAATTGAATTGGTCATATTATATTTTATTTTTATGATCAAATTAGATGATTTTTTTTTATCCAAAAATTGATTCAAAACAATGGCTATGTTAGTTAGTTATCTGGAGTTTTAAACTCCTTCAAAGATCTACTAAAACTCAGGTAAATTATCTCCTTCAAAGATCAACTGAGTACTCATAAGTAATAATTGTTTGTGGCTATATGTTCAACTTAAAACACGTTTCACATCTTTGATAAATCTTGGGGAGGTGGAAATTAATTAGGAACATCAGATGGGGAAAGTTTATCATTATATTGTTACTTAGAAGCTAAGTAGTAGAAATTAAAGAGGTGGGTGAGTGAATGAGTCCATGCATAATGCATTGCACCCACAGCCCACGGGATTTGAATTCCCATGACAATTTTCCAACGATAATAATATCATCCACACCCACATGGTTATGACCATCCAATGAACAGCATCCACGTGGGACCCCTATCATTTCACATGTAGCAACGCCTCGTGATCCAACGCTCCACGATTCGCGCCTCACATCTCATTGTCCCAATCAACGCAGCCCCACCGTGGTCCCCGCTGTTGAGTACCGTTGCCCCCGCCTTGTTCCCCCCTTGTCCCCCTCTCACCCTTACAACGTGTTCTTTCATTGTCCCTTATGTCACCGGCACTCATATCTGTCCTTCGGAAACCCCACGTCACGCGGTCCTTTCAACCGTGTGGTGCGGACCCCACAACGAAAGACTACATCGTGTCCGTGTCGGAATCTGATTGGTCCGTGAAAAGAGCGCGTATCACAGGCGAAGGTGGTCGGTTTCGCGCTTCATGATTTTGTGTAAAATTCATGCACCCATGAGAATAAGTCACCTAGATATTGTCCCACACTATTGTTGCTATAAAACTTAATGAGCCACCCACTAGCCTTTACACCACAACTTGCATCTCATTTCTCATTTCTCACATTATTATTCACATCTCCATCTAGATCTCTCTCTCTCTCTCTCCCAAGAAATTCATCAACAGACTTGTGATTAATTTGCAATTGTTCAAGTGATCTATCAAGAAATTGATAATTCAATGGGAAAGTACGAAAAAGAGCTTAATCTCGAGGCTACAGAGTTGAGATTGGGGTTGCCTGGAAGCGATGAGCCTGGGAAACGTTCTATTGTTAGAAGCAATAAGAGATCTTCAACAGAAGCAAGCGAGGAAGAGTGCATAAGCAAGGGCAACATGAATTCTAATGGTTCTGATATCACAAGTGATGACCAAGACAACCTTGTGCCACCTGCAAAGTAAGTGATATATATATACATATATCCTTTTAGTTTTAAAAAATGATGTGAGAGATAGAGAGAAAAATATAAATATGATAAATGATATTTTTTTTTATTCATAGTTGTTAATATTGTTAGTGAAATATGCAGAAAAAATATATATATGATAGATGCATGGTACGTATAATATATCATAAATAGAAACATAGAGAAAAATGCTAATTAATCACGTGTTTGGAAATATGAATGAGTTTGATATGAATTATGATTAAACTTTGGAACAATGAATAATGAAAATATTGTGATGTATGTAGAGCACAAGTAGTGGGATGGCCACCGGTTCGATCATATAGGAAGAATACTCTACAACAAAAGAAAGAGGAACAGGGTGAAGGGTCTGGGATGTACGTGAAAGTTAGCATGGCAGGTGCACCTTACTTAAGGAAGATAGATCTAAATGTTTACAAGAGCTACCCAGAACTTCTCAAGGCCTTGGGAAATATGTTCAAGTGCACATTTGGTAAGAACCTAGAACAAGTTTTAAATAATCTCTTATTATTTTTTTTGGCTTTCTTAAGATTAATTTGGCATATATATGTGTATGTTGAAAGGAGGAATAAAGTTGTAATTGCTTGTGATCCAGGTGAATATTCAGAAAGGGAAGGGTACAATGGATCTGAATATGCTCCAACTTATGAAGACAAGGATGGGGATTGGATGCTGGTTGGAGATGTTCCATGGAAGTAAGTTTCTTCTCCTAAATCTGTTCTTTGAATTAACTAGTAGTAATTATTTGTTGTTATTATATATATATTAAAAGGTTGTGTTTTTGCTAAGCTTATGTTAATTATTATTGTAGCATGTTTGTGTCATCCTGCAAGAGACTGAGAATTATGAAAGCATCAGAAGCAAAGGGGTTGGGTTGTTTTTGACCAAAATAAAAAAACAAAGCAGGACCATCATGCATGCCCATATCCAAAACATGGAGCAAAGCAATTTTCAGTGACGTCATCCAAGAGAATTTCTTCTGTTTGGAATATGCAAGAGCTAGGCACTTGGCCTCTGTGAAATGGTTATATTTAGCTTATTAAAAAGAGAGATGCACATACACGATTTTATTTTCCCTTTATTTGTTTATTTCAAAAGCTAGGTGACTTTTTAGACCTGCTTAATTAAGTATACTATTCCAAATTCTCAATGCCTAAACCAGAATTGAAAACTGTAATGATGAAATGAGAAGAAAATAAAAAGCAAAAATGCTATTTTAATTGTATAGACTATATATAGAGAGGATAAACATATATATGAAAAACTACTTTCATTTGTCATGTGTCTGGGTTACGTACAAAATATTATATATACAAAGGGATCAAGAAGGTGGAACTTTCATTCTCCTTCTCTTGCATTTAATTAATTTGATCTAATCTATCTTTCTACTTGGTTTTAAGTGCTAATTACGGCAAATTTTATTTGATGCCAATTATCCTATTTCAGGATGATCTTTTTTATTACCCACTTAAACAATTAATAGATCAAATAGGGTAAGGCCACCCGTTTTTGAACATGGGTCGTCTCGTAAGAATGACAATTCTGAATTTAATTCCTATAAAGTCAAAGAAGGTATCAAGAGAAAAAGTACAAACAACTGTATATAACTCTTGATTTAAATTATAAAATAAATTGCAAACTTAATTAATTCAGTTAAATAATAAGAAAAATAAGTATAAATATATCTCTTTTAATTTTTTTTCACTTTACGCACATTATTTTACAAGAACTAAATAGTAACTCGTGCCTTGTCCGCGTATATTAGTTTAAAGTCCTCGTAAATTTTAATTTCAACCAAATTTTAAATTCATCTTCAAGGATTTATGTTCTGTAAGATTTGCTATTTCTTCTAATTCAGTTTCAGAAAGTGTACCCATATTTTAAAGAATTTTGATGATGAATAATAAAACTAATGCGTAAAATACTTAGAATTATTATGTCAATTCACAAAAGTATTAGCATATTTCTGGAGCCATCATGAGATGAATAAATTCTTCTTGAATTCGAAGATATCCACGCAAAACTTCATGTCAAATTTATTATGAGGATCCTGTCGGTAGGGTAACCATTTCTAAATTAAACATCTAGCTACATCGACCCCTTTCATCTTATAGATGGATTCATATTTTTTCGATCACAGAACCACGGATGTTCACTATTTACACAAGATAAGATAAACTGATAAATTGAAGTATTTTAATACACTGCAAAAATAAATGTCATGTACTAACAGAAGAAAATCTTAATTAGTTGTGTGAGTATATACCTTGTTTAACAGAAGTTTTACTATTGAAATATTAGTATGAAAATTGTGAATTTGTAGTAATAGTAGAATACATCATAACAATATTATGATGTTTTAATAATGTCTATCAATTTATTTTTCCAATATAATTGTTTGTTATATATAATTAGTACTTAGTATTTGTAAGGGAAAAAACAAATCATGTGAGATGTTATAAGAGTGTTGAAGAAGATAAAGATAAAGAGAGCAAATGTGGGCATCAATCATTTTTATTTTTAATGTGAAAATTTTATTCAACATGAGAAGAGAAAAATATGTGATCAAGAAAATGTCTCCACTGTTTTTTTGATATGCACAAGTATTTTTCAACCTAGATCTTCCAACTTCAATGGATCGGAATAAATGTATATATAACATAATAAACCATTAATTTCATCATTCGATCAATTATTCTCAGCTCTCTTCTAAATAGTAACTATTTTCTAAAATAATAAGAAATAAATAGGTAATCTCCCAAGTATTACTGTATTATAAATGAGGAGTCCCCAAATATTAAAAAAAATATTTTAAATTAGTCTCTGAAAATTAATATATCAACTTTAAAACTAAACTAATAAATATTCAATATCTTGAAAAATTATTTATATAGTTTTATTAGTTTAAAGATTACTTAAGAAAACAAATTAAAGTGGTTTAAAGATTCCAATATAACACAACTGTCATCAAATATGGTGACAATTTTTTCTCACTTTTTTTCTAGAAGATACTCAAGATCTCACCAGCCCTCCGGGCCGGGATCTGGCTGTTTGCTAGTAACAATAATTCATCTGATGAAGCCGTTCAGTCAAAACATCTTTTTTCTTTGCTAGTACTTATAATTTCAACCTAGTTAAGATGAACTAAATGAAGATCCGCGTGAATTTATATACAGTACTACTAGAACTTAGAATCGACAACGATTGAATTTACAGTACTGTTAGAAACTTAATTAGAAGTTATAATGTTGCACGTGAAGTGGTATATTAATAAAAAAGAAAGCAGGTTTTCTTTAAATTAAAGACATGATCATATATAGAGTTTAATTGGGTGCATGTGTACTGTGACATCAAAATTATTGCTGAAGAGATGATTGAGTTCAAAACCCATTGAGTTGTGTGGTGGGGGCAGTGTCCATACCCTGTGGTAGTGCAATATTAACAGGAGCTTAGGATCTTTCGTAGTTGGCAGGCATGGTTACGTCATGAAATTCATCAATCTATATATATAAAAAGTAAAGAAGATTACTATACAGGAATCCTTATCCGATAAACTTTGCTTTAATTGCTAGCTTGTCTGGTGCCATAGGATTCTGCCATTTTCGCCAGTTCCATGACGTAGACGCTTTGATTTAATTAATTTCATCAATTAGCTTATTAGCATCTTTTCCTCCAAGAATCTTATTCGTTTCACATTTGTGCATGCAGCAAGTTGGTGTGTGTGACACTGTATACGAATTGAGAGTTTGGCGTGCCTAACTGTCACTGATTAGCTTCACAATTCCAATACTGTTATATATCACCTCCATTAGCCAACAAATTATGCAGTAGCAATTAGTCAAATCTTCTCTTCTGAGTTCTGACATACGTCTTAATTTCTTCTGATTTATAATAGGTAGAAAGGGTTTCAACAAGTAATAGTTACAACAGAAATGCTAACAAAACTGTTTTTGTGACACATTGCACAAACTGTGTTCCGTGACGGTAATAGATTATCACACTGCCAAGTTTTTTTTTATTATTTACGTACCCAGCATAATAGCATATATTCACACGCCGTGACACATGCTAATAAAGCAGACGTATAAATATGATTAATTTTATCTTATAAGTCATTACAAGTAAATGAATATAATTATAGTATAAAATTAATTATAGTAAATATTGTGGGTGCAATAAGTATAATTCTATCACAAATAGGTGGATCTCGTCATATCAATGTATATGATCCACCTATTCGCAATAAAATTTGATTTGACTTATTCTATACACAAATAGGCATTTCATATTTTAGAAATAATGGTACTAGTGAAAAACAACTAAAGAAATACACTTTGTCACTTAAGTCTGCCACATGATTCTAAGAATGTGACAAATACTTTGCCAATTTAAGATGTGTTTTAAGTGTTTTGGAGTAAAGATATCACTCTTGTCTAGATGTGTTCATTTTTTTTTTGTAATGATAAGGTTGTTGGTGTGAAATATGATTAAACCGTGTAGTTTAATTCGATTTTGGAACAAAAATTCATGTGAATTAAACACAAAATAAAAACATGATTTGTTTGATTTAATTTAAATATAACATTAAAACAAATCAAATAAATCAATTTTTACGGTTTAATTTAATTCGATTTAACAATTTTCTATTTTTATTCATCTATTATCATAATTTAAAATTTATCAACTAAATTTACATAACTATTAAGTTATATTACTTTCAAATGGTTGGAGTTAATATATAATTTTTCATAACTGGAAATAACCTCTAATCAGAGGTAAAGTCCCCATTCATGGGGAAGTATCAAACTTGCTCATGCTATAATGACCCATCCGGCGAAGGTACTACTATTTCTTTTTGGAAGAGAGATAAAGGTCCCTAAGCTTCTGACTGTTTTTTTAATATATTAAATTCAGACTAACAAAATGAGCATCAGGTGACTGCTTTTATAAGTTCAATCAGGTGTGTTGTGGTTTGTGGGTCAGTTTTACATACATGCGTCACAGGCACCAGATCTGCCAGTCCAGACCAGATCCAACGGTCCTTCCTACTTGTGCATGGTACAAGACCCACACCAGTTGTGCACCCTAGAATCAGTCTGTGAAGGATACAAGAGAAGCACAACTTGTGCAAAGTTGAGGAAAAGGCCTACACGCTTCTAGCATGATTAGTTGGGTGTATGGAAACAAAATTGACAATGACCTAAACCAACACAGATATATAGTTAGACATTCTAGTCCTTCCTTATCTTTTGAACTTAGTTCAGGAACCAATTAAGTTAAACATAAACTAAATATTTTATTTTTATTTTTCTTAAACTTATATCATTAACTTTCTAACAAAACTATACTTTTATTATTAAAATTATAAAGAGTACTAAATCTAAATACTTTAACTATTACTAGTTTATGCAATTAGAGCTAAAAAATTGAACTGAACTGAACTGTTCACAACCTAAAATCA
The DNA here is from genome assembly GCF_000004515.6 of Glycine max. NCBI lineage: Eukaryota > Viridiplantae > Streptophyta > Magnoliopsida > Fabales > Fabaceae > Glycine > Glycine max. The sequence goes on along the minus strand of NC_038246.2, from coordinate 2,753,481 downwards.
AACCAAATTTGAACTTTAAAAAATGGTTCCTATCAAACTCGATTCAAATTTCAAGATAAATTGATTCTTATTAAATGAGTTGAGCCAATCATGCTCGACTCAACTTCTTTCCGACCCTATTTTGAGGACCCAAAAATAAAACTCGTCTCTTATGGCTTTTATTCAAATCATGGTTTGAAGTTTGTGAACTGAAAATCACACTCTTTCATTGTTGACGCCTTTATATCCACAGTTTAATGTTGTGTCATATGTTGAATATTGTTAATTTATCTAAACGGTCAAGTTGTTATCAAAACTTAGAAGAACAACAAGACTAACATTTGTTTAAAATGATGACCTTGTTATGGCTCATCAAGACTGAATAGTTTTTAGTGCTTTATCGATTCCAGTAAATGCACAACAGGAATAGAGAATGCTGAATGCAACACAATCACTTGATCACTAACTAAATATAGCTCAAGGGCAAACTTAACCATTATCAGTACTGACATACATACAATTTAAAATTAGGGGCAAAATGCAAACTGTACAAAGAAGTTTCACAGTTAAAATTGAATATTACATGGGCGAGATTTGGCATGAGCCATTAGAAAGACACAATTTCATCTGCAGCTACCATACCTACAGGCATCCTAGCATTTTGACTAGCAAACGACCCCATTCTTGAGTCTAGTATTTCCAGTTGAGACTTGACCCATGGCGGATTGTATCTGCCTTCGATCCACAGAGCTTCCCCTGTATCTTTGTGTTTGAAATCAGGAGCTTTTGGATTCCTCTGCAAATTTTCCAAACATATTTGAAGATAAAAGGAATGGAAAATTCACAAGGGCTTTAAAAGAACATGGAGGATACAACTTGAGGGGAAAATCACATTCATCAGTCAATTATGAACTGAGCAAGACATGGCTATACAAAATGGCAGAGGATAGTTGACTGAATTATTACTCAGAAATTGATCAAGATCCATAAACATAAATTGTTGACTGAATATAATGCATGCTGTATTGTCTTGGGATTGTTCCCTTCACTTTTGGGTGTATGTTTCATGCAGGCGAAGACAAATGGCAAACAAATGTAAAACAGAATGCCTAAAAACATTAGTCAGGTTTATTATTATTATCATTATGATAAGAGTAAATAACACTAATGCATGTACTGTGTACTGGCAGTGTAAAGGACTTTTATATTATCAGCTAGTTACAAATTACATATATGATAAGTTTATTGACTTTGATCATAACAACCTTAAAAGTCATACCTACCAATTTTATACTAACAATGCATAGAAATTAAACTCTTAGGATAAAAGGCTTTTCTTGGTTCTCAGTAAAGTGAAATGGGAAGTCAATGATGTAGGTTTAACTGGCAGATGATTGAACAGCAATGACAGAAGTTGAAATCATCTGTCACTATAAGACCTTGCCAAGGCACATGACATGCTCCAACCTTGAAATGGGGCAGCATACCCTTTCCTAAACTATCTTGCATAAAAAAATTAATGGGGAATCATTGAAAGGCAAGTTGAAATCATATGGTTGATATCATTTTTTTTTTTAAAGTCTGGTTGATATCATATTGATCTAAAAGAGAGAAGTAACTCCATAAACAAAACAGAAAATTAGCAATATTCGATAGGCACGCAATACTTCAAACCAAAGTTCTAAATTACCGTTGCAGTTCGGGTTTCACCACAATCTTTGATATTGTGGAAAATTGCATACAAATGCATACACAATTGCAGACTCGGATAACCCAACAACCTTGAGCATTGCCGGACAGTTTTTAAAACATTTGAAACAATCACTTAATAACACATTACAGTTTACAGCTTAGATATGCAGATTGTCTTAATTCACAGAATTAATCAAGAATTCACCTTGTTGTTCCTATTGTCCCACCACTCCCCTGGGTTAGCAAAGAACGCATTCCATGTTTCCACCACAGAACCAGTACTGTTTGCAGCATTGCTCACTTTCCTACCTGAAACAAAAAGCAAAAATATTCAGCAAAATACAAAAACCCTGCCAAGTTGACACAACATACCACAGAACACATAACTTACCACTACCAGCCATCGCAAAATCAAACTCTTGACCCTGCGATGATGACACCGAAGAGAAATTCCTCTCAATGAAATTCAGCTGTTGAACAACAACCTGGCAACATTCAAATAACAAAACAAGTCATAACTGTTTTTTCAGCGGCCACAATGTACATCTATTTCTAATTAGAGAAGAAGAATTATGCACTAACAGTGTAAAAAGTTTTGCAAAGTGATCCAATCAAAACACGTATGATGTAAGTTTGTTTTAGAGTTAGTGGATAGGCATCAAACTCAATTAATTAAAGCCTAAACCTTAAACCCTATATCATAACCAATTGGCCGCGGTTACGAAAACCTTGTAGTAAGTTTGGCTTTTTCCTTCCTCCGTTTCAACAGTGTCGGTAATGAGGCGACCAGAGACATGAATCTGGTGACCTTTCTGGAGATGCTGGGAAGCGACATGCGCGAGGTCGTCCCAGAAAGTGAGGTTTATGGGCGATGATTGTGTGGCGCTTTTCTTGACGTAGAGGCGGGTCCAGGCGACGACCTTGCCGGAGGGGAGGTATTTGATTTCGACGGGGGCGGCGACGTTGCCGATGAGGTTGACGGAGTTGCAGAGTTCCTTCTGCCACGGAATCTCCGAGGGCTTAGGGTATGATGATGGCGTTGTTGTTGTTGTCATGGAGCACTTCAAGTTTATCCCCAGCCACCCTTCCCAGCGCGGCTGCTGTGGTTTCCATGAAGGGGAAGCGGCGACTTGGAATTGGGGTTTTGAAATTAGGGTTTTGGGATTGGTGAAAACGTTCCTCAAGGTGCTTGATGATGATACTGCTTGTTCTAGCACCATTTTTCTTTCCCGTGTCTTCGTTCTTTCCACAGCGCGGATAGATAAGGGAACTGGAAAATTTGTAATCGGTTTCGGACAGAACGGTTGGGTTTCGGCCCATTGGTTGGAGCCCAGTTTTGTAGACTGTAATAAACTAGCCCCCATTCCCATGTATTAATTTTGTTTGACTGTTTTGATTATAGTCTTTTTTTTTTTCTTCTTCTTCTGTACATAAGGTATCCACACCGTCGAAATTATAAACAGAGAAATTATTAAAGTGAGTTTTATATCTTCATACGCACAGAAAATTAAATACCTGTCAGCAAGTTTAAAGAAACCAGCAATTATCAACTGTATTGGACCTTGTTTATCTATTGTGATAGTCACTTTTTAATTGAGTATTCTCTCATTTATGGAAGTCGCACAACTTCTCTGGTGTTGTATTCATAAATTTGATGTTTGCTTTCTCTCATATTGTTAGGGAAAATAATTCTTGGAGAGATCATCCATTACACTATCTCTTTGTGTTATGTCTAGAAAGACTTTCACAGTTGATGATGTCTAATTGTAACTCGTACAATTTTATTTTATTTTTGAGGGGAGGGGGCAAAGATATTTTTTCTTGCATTTGCTGAGGCATTACAATAGGATAGCATACATCAAGTGGAAGTCATTCAAGCTTATCTCAATAACTTTTTCTCAAGTCCAGGTCAATAAATTAGTAAGGAAAAATTAAAATTGATTTCTCGAAAAATTCAATTGGGGTATTGGAAATCAAGCGAGTGCTGATTTTTTGTTTTGGGAAGATAGAGTTTTTTTCTCATTGTATTTCTGATTCAATATATATGTTTGGTTTATAATTACAAAAATACTTCTGCGAATTACAATGCAAAATTGTGCATTCCTATGTATGAATTGAGAAGAAAAAACTTGTTATTTATTAAGTTAAATCCATGCATGCACTAATGTGAAAGAGATTCCTTTGGGGGGAGAGTAATGACATGAGGAAAGTTAATTTATATACTAACTTGGGATATATTTTTTCAACCCAAAATGGAAGGTCTATTAGCAGTGTGTTCTACTAGAAAGATTAATGATGCTTTCTTAATAAAATTAGCTTAAAGGATGTATGTTAACACAAACAAGTTGTGGGTCATAGAATAATAATTTTAAAATCTAAATACAAATGTGGTGATGGCTTGATTTTAGAAGTTAGGAAGGCAACTCAAAATCTAATTTTTAAGGGTTTCATTAAGGTGAATTATTTTAAAAGTGAGACACCAGAGTGGACCATTCTTTTTACATGTAATAGCAGGTTATACACTTTATTTAATATGTAGAAACATGCTAATCACCTTTTTTTTTAGGATCATTCTTTCTCTCTATTCGCTCTCAAAGTCTCACCTTTTCCTTTAATGGGGTTTCAGATCCAACCATTCCTCTTCTTCATTTCTCATGTATTGGAAAAACTAATAAACTTATTTTGGTAAACATTGGACTTGAGTAAATATATAGGTCAATTCAACTTGTAAAAGACTCATTTGTATTAACTTGCATTTTTCTTGTGGTTAAACATATTGACACGGATTACAATAAAAATATGAGAGAAAAAATGTAAATGATTATTTTACGGTAGAATATTTCTAATCTATGTTAAAATTGTTGAAGTTGACACAAATTTTAGAGAGAATGTGTATTCAGAATCATAAAAACAATTGTTGGCTTAGTAGCTTTACACTATTAAGACAAGAAACAATAATTGATCCACGTTTTACATGACCTACAACATGGATAACTAACGGATAAAAAACTAACTTCTATTCACACGTCCATAAATAATAGGAAGTTATCTAACAGATTAATAATATAAATAACAAAATAGAAAACAGTAAAAACAACTGATTACAACAAAAATAGAATTTGAGAAAACAAATATAGACAACAAAACTAAAACATAATTCTCAAAAAAATTCATTCATTTTATTTAAAATAAAGTGAATAACTTACTACTACACACAAAGAGAAGTGGTTTATCTCACCGATGTCTCACTTTTGATATAACACAATAATCAAATCCTTACACAAGAGAACTAATAATATTACATATACTTTCTCATACCCATAATTAAATTTTGAATTTTCAAGAGTGTTTTCATTAAAAAAAAATGAGACTTTTTAAACAAGTGAGAAATATGTGATACTTAAGAGGTTCGTCCACCTAATGAACTAGTCATTTAAATTGAACTTTCCTCATTAAGCCCTACATTTTACTTTTATTTTCTTTCTTTCATATTTTACATCCAAGATATGAAGTGTACAAAAATTATTTTCATAATTTTAATCTCATTGTTACCATCCTATTGTACCAAAAGTAAGCAAAACTACACAAGCAAAAATTCAGCTTTCAAAAATTAAGATTGGTTGTTGGATTGGCAAGAATCGCTTCCCATCTAATAGTCATTAAGCACGTCACTTTTATTGACAAAATTCAACGCACGCACAAGAAGACCTTGGTCTAACATTTTTCTATACGCACTGAGTTCAGAGCAACAGTTTCCGTCACTTGAGATTTGAACAAAGCAGCTTACTGATTGAAACTATTTGGATTAAGATAGCACCATACTTTCCATTCCATCTCTCCCTCCATTAGAAAAAAGGAGTCCAAATTACTTTTAAATAAATAACTAAAGCACACCTCAAATAAAAAAAAAAAAAGCAATATCATTTTCTGGTGGACTAGCAACACCCAGCATTGTTAAAGCAATCATTATCCATTTCAGCTCTGCAATTCAAATTCCCTAAGAGTTACATCACTAATAAAATATACACACCACCCTAACCTTTTAGAAGGTCCCACTGCCCACTACAAAAAACCAAGCCCCACTATAAAAGCGCTTCCATCACGTTCCACTAACCCCCACTAATTGATACAAAAAGGAAGAGCATATCAAGTGAACTTCGACAATTTCTTTCCCTTTACATGAAATTTATCAAGATGGGGTTTGCTTGTGTTTTGAAGGGCATTGACATCAAACCCTGTCTAGACAAAAAAGTTGAAAGAACGACAAAAAGGAAAGACTATGGCATCCAACCTTGAATGCAACTTGATGCGAACCAATGACTAAGGTTAAGGGGGTTTGAAACAGGCAAATTACACGTGGGTCCTAGCAGTGTTAGGTGAGCCCTTGATGGGACCACTGGATGGTGCATCTGTGCCAGAGTTCTGACTATGATTATGAAGGAGGATTAGTTTCAGGCTTAACTATACTAGAAGTGCCTGAGGGTTGTGACTGGTATATTGCTGAAGCTAGTGAGACGGGCATGATGCAGAGTGCTTTTGATTGAAGAAACTGCATGGCAGCACCCACATTTTCTTCCATAAGCTTGGCTACCTGTCTTTCTGTGCCATCATTTGACCACTTCTCCCAGGCTGGCTGGTTTCTTCCCTCACCGCCTTCTTCCTGAATAGATAGATACTAAATTTGATAAATTGGAGAGAAACAAATTTGTGCCAACTATACATTAGGTAGAGTAATTACCTCGACTGACGATAATGGGATATCAGTTACCAGTGGTGCCACTGCACCAGCTCCACCCAATCTACTCATGCTCAAAACCTGAAAGGCAGATGAAGCAGCACTCAGAAGTCATTGAAAGTCTGTTTGCACTCTAGTTTCATATTGTTGACAAATTTGGATCCTTTGAAATGCCTTGCTGTCACTTTCATATCCAAACAGCAATATGTACTCACACACATGTCAAGAGTAATGAAATTGGTTGCTGTGCTTGTAGAAATTGGTTTTACAATTCACAATCACAAATATTGAAAAACATACTTTCCATGGGTGGACAACAATTCAGTCCACAGTTGAGACCCTTCGATATTATTGTATAGTTAATAGTTAAAGTAGTTATAGCACAAAATAGTGTGAAGATTCCATCATTTGATTGTATTTAGATATTCACTCATCTTCAGGAATAAAATCCAAGGGCTAATGGGTACTCATCCAAAGTGGCTCTTAGGGTTGATAAGCACACGTTGAAAAGATGAGTAGTCAAAAAGGTAAAGCTTAACAGGTTTAACAAAGTAAACCACAAATCAAACTAGAAGCTGCCATTAATTATAAACTGAGACCTAATAAGAACAAAAATCAAATGAAACGAAATATGAAATCCATGCAGATCACAAGAGCATTAACCTTCACTTGAAGCCTCAAGAACTTGACATAATCCACAATTTCGTCCAGCATGGCAGCTCTATCTGTCTGAACAAATAATAATATCAGAGACAACAGGAAAAAATGATGCTGCAGAGGGTCAAGAGAAATGCAGCAGACCACAAAAGTCAGTAATAAAACTTTATACATCATGAAATACAGTAGACTTGTTCAATACTTCAAGAACTCTCTACATTTGCAGCACACCTAATCAGGACATATGCAAATGTCTTCCTATATATAGCTCCTTTGATAGAAGACTTTTCCTTGATTAATTATATTGCAATAAACAAATATTAATTGTTAAACAAAAAACATGTCAGGCATGGCTATCAGGAGATTTTATTTAATAGTACAAACTCTATTCATAACTGATTTAAGCAATATATAGGTCCATGTGTAGGCCACTTTCTAAACTCAAACACAATACATTAGCATTAAATCATTCTTTGAGGTAGATTTTAAAAATGTACATAGAGCCCCATACTACCGAACATCTGACCTTCCATAGACCCCACAATGGTGGAACTGCAGAAGTCTCAAGAACTGAATCACCTTTTCATATAGAGGCTTATGTTTTTCATAACTTTGAATTACTAAACATGCATTAACAAGGGAAAACAAAAGCAAAAAAAAAACTATTAAGCATCAATAAAAAACCAACCATCTTTTAATCTATATTCTAGCTATTATTCCCAAAAGAAGGAAGAAAAAAAAAACACAACCCAAATAAGAGTAGTCCAAAAATTAACACTTGATTCCAGTCATTGCATTCAAAAACCACAGATTAATACACTGTCCGGCGGTCACTCACTTCAATTTAATGCAATTCATTATTCTTATTAGGAATCAAATTTGAAAGGGGGAAAAGCAAAGTTCCTAGATAAACCAAAAGTATTCAACATTTTAATGAATTTAAGCATTATATTTCAAGAATATTTTACATGCAAAAACACCCAATTTTGTAAGAGTGTAGAACTGTAGATGGTTATTGTTCCAACTTCCAAGTTCTAACATATAAGCAAGTACATAATGAAAATATCTACAAGGTTCCATAAAAATATGCAAAAACACACACCTGGGAATATACATTTTCAGCACTCTATTTTTGGTAGTAATTGACAATAAGTATCAATTGACACACCATAACTTAATGAAGTGTGTCATGGACTCATTATAGAGTCAGGTTAAACATGAAAGAAAATCCCTTACTTATCCAAGGACAGAATTTCACAACTTCCATAGATAAGTGTCAAACTACATGTAGTAATAAAATGGCATGTCCAAGAATTCAAATACCTTGTTGACACTAGGGACCAGTTCTTGCAAAGCCCTGATTCTTTCTGCTATTCTCTCTCTGCGCAACTGTCATTGAACGGAAACATGAAGAATAAAAACAAATTAGCTAATAAAAAATAACGTGATTTTGTCATAATTTTGAATATTAAGCACCATAATAAGAAAGTATGTATTCTTGGAAATATCTAGTGCCCACCCTTTCAGCTATACTATGCGGATCTGTAGCCTGTCCTCTTCTAGCCCGCACTCTAGGTCGCACTGCTGGTGGATGTGGAGCAGTAGGAACAGTAGTAGGCATGGGTTGTCCATGAAAAAACTGCAAAATGGTTATATATCAGCTAGAGAAAAGAAAAAATCTTTGATCGACAATTTTCCGCCAAGCACTCTGAAAAGCAGAAAATATACTAAAAATAATAAAACAATATGTAAAAAGTTAGCATTTATTCACAAGATAAGCTTAAACCAAATATAGCATATCCTATATGATTTAAGAATTTAAAAAAAAAACAGAAAAATAACCCTAAGTACCAATGCCAAGGCCTGAGTAGAGCCTATTTTCCACTATATCATAATCTGAAATGTTAAAAACAAAAAATCATTTAAAGACTTTCAACGGCCTTTTACTGATACGACCAAAGATTGGGTTCTTATCTCACAGTCCATAAATATCTAATCAGAATCATACATCTTCAACTTGAATTCTTATCTGAAACTTATACCCTAAGTCAAGTATTACCAGGATTATCCACTCATGAAGTACAGAATTTCAATAAGAGCAATTGTTGATGCTTGATGCTATAAGCATCAACAAAAGGAAGCCAAAAAGGCCATTTTCGAATAAATTTCTCCATAAGCACTTATGAGAGAAATAAATAAGAAGAAAAACCGAGTTTATGCACTAGTTAAAAATCAGCTTCTGGAGAAACTAAAATGAGAAAACTTTTACAAATTCACTTATGCATATTCTTCTTACTTCCATTATAGAAAAGTTAATCCAAACAAGACCACAAGTTCTTCTCACTTGTGAGATTTAATTATTAGCAAAGAAGGTACCATTCCACCGCTTGTGCATTAATTCCGTTAAATTGTAAAATACACACACACACACACACACACACACACACACACACACACACACACATATATATATATATATATATATATATATATATATATATATATTCATTTATTTGTATTATATTGGATAAGAGTAAGCGACGAACCTTGCCTAATAGAACTTTCCATTTTCTCTCATTCCACTCCACCAACAAATGGAACAAAACACGTAAAAAATCGAACTCAACAAATAGCTCGATAACACATGATCATATGATTCATACCCCAAAAGAGCAAGAAAGGAAACAAAAAAAAAAGTATATATTAAGTCGTAAAATTATAATTTAGGAAAATCTACGATAATAGGAGGAGAAAATAAAAAATAAAAAAATGAAAACGAAAAGATGATTAAATTACGTTTTTAGGTCTGGTATCAACGACGTCGTCGCGGAAGCGCTTGCCGCTTCCAGAAGCGTCCTCGGGCGTGAGGAATGGTCCCTTACCTTGGTCCAAGCTGAGGCCGAGCTGGTAGGGCGGCGCGTGGAAGGCGGCGAGGTGGGTGGCGGCGAGGTGGGTGGCGGCGTCGCCGGAGTTGAGCTGAAGCATCATCGGAGAGGCGTCGGCGGCGGGGTCGGCGGAGGCGAAGGTCGAGAGGCCCAGGATTTGCTCCAGGAAGTCGTCGGTGGGAGCTTCGGAAGGGTGATTCGCCATGATGACTCGGCCGAGTTAGGGAAACGAGTTGTAATTGGAGAAATAGAAGAGAAGACAATTTTGTTTGGGGTTTGGCTCTGGTTTTTTAGAGTGTTCAGAAATGCCAGTTGAGTTGAGACGATGCGCAAGAGGAAGAAGGGGTTAAGAAGAAAATAAATAACGCTCCAGTTTTTTATAAAATGGACTGCGCTTTTCGTAAATTTACAGCTCCCACCCATCCTCTTGTCTTTTCTAGCAAACCTTGCTAACTTTAATGAAAACAATATCATACTTCTTAATTAAAATTGAAAACTTACTTCAATAATGGCATTTAGAATTATGTAAGTTACTAGTCAAATTCAAATCTTATAAAATGTAACCAAACATAACTGAAAGAAAATACAAGATTGAAAATGTCTTCTGCCCTCAGAGACTGCTTTTAATTTTTTATCGAAAAGAAGTTTTTTTTAAGGACAAAGTATCTTTTTTATACTGTCTTTAAATTATAACATTTTTGTTTAAATAAATAAGAAAAAATATTTTATTTTTTCTCAAATCAAACAGCTTAAAGTGACTGCTCAAAAGATTGTTTTGTGCTTGTTCCGTTCCACGAGGCGATGCAGCGTCTTTCCGTAATGCACAAATGCTTCGTAGTTCGTACACTCACTCACCAAAAGGAAAAAAAATGCATCGTAGACTCTCCATTCTACACGCACGCACAAATATATAATTCACAATTTACTTAAATATATTTTTAATCTTTTAAATTTGAGATATTTTTTATTTTGGTTTTCCAATTAAAAAATATTTTGTTTAGTCCGTCAACTTTAATTTAAAACAAAAAATATATATTCCTTTTATGTTGTGCCTCAAAATTACTTTTGAAAGATCAAAAATAACATTTGCTAAAATTAAGACATTAAAAAGTAAATTTTAATTGAGGAACTAAAATTAAAGTTATCCCAAATTTAAGTAACTAAAAAAATATTTAAACTTTTATAATATAAAGATTTTGTTGGAAAAAAATAATACAGAGATTTTAAAATTTATATATCAAAACTTCTTTATGGTTCGGTAATAAACCCGTCAATCATATAAGTTATGTAGGCTGGAAAGCATTTGTTAAGAGAGTTATCCTAAATTAGCATTAAAGAAAGGCTCATCATGAAAGGCAACAAATTGGCTAGTACTGACATAGATAATAGACTAAAGTAAAATACAAATCGTTATAAGTACAACTTTAATTATTGAACACGTGACAGCAAATCAATATGGATACTTCTAGGCATGACAAATAACCTCTGGTACCTGCTGATATAACCCTGAATCCACACCAACTTTAATTAAAAAATATCATTTTGACTAGATATGTGTATAAACACGTATAAACACGTGTATTATTTGAACTATTTAAATAGAGATAAATATCAAATTATATTCATACATATATCAACAATTATTATAATTTTTTATTCCAGCATATATACATAATATATATTAAATATTTTATTATTATAATTTTTGAAGATATAAACCAATTAGCTTAATAGTTAAACAATTAAATAACAAACTTAAAAATATACATTTAACTAAAAATATAATTGAATTCTTAATTTTGTTAACTTTAATTTCTTTATTATTTTCATTATATTTGTATTCTGTACGAATTAAAATACAACTAAAAATTTAATATATAATTTATTTAAAATATATAAGTAGAGTGAAATTATAAATAAAATAAAATAAATTACTTGTACATATACCTGAATCCAATAAAATAGGATATTAAAATTTTAAACCCACTTCCTTTATATTCATACCCACCCCACCTTTTATGGGGACGGAAAGGAAAATGACCTAAGTGATCCCTGACACGCCCGCTGTCATCCCTAGATACTTGTTGTACTTATAATAATTTGTATCTTAATCCAATCTTATATTTATTCCGGACCTAGCCAATTTGTCATCTTTCATGATGAGCCTTTGTTTAATGTTGTTCCCAAGTGTTGTCTTAATTTTAAAAAATCAATAAGAATCTCATTATTTATGAGTGAAGTTTTTATTTTTAGTTTTTGGAAACATGATAAAGATACAAAAACCAAGATCATAAGCGCATATTATAATTAATGAAAACATGGTCAAGTATAAAAAAAATGCATATTATAATTGATGAGTATAAAATTTCAAATTATCAAATATTTTAAACAATTCAAATTATCAAATATTTTATATTCAAATTCAAAATTCTTATTTTTTTTAATGCATGCTCAACCATCAACCATACAGCAAATAGAAGATAGCAGAAAACTTTATACAAATAGTTTGTCATAACCTCGTTATTCGTTAAGGAGACTAGCTTGAGGGTTTTGTTTTATTATCGAGGGGAAAGTGGGGAAGGTTGAGTGAGGAAACACTTCAAATCAGAAAAAATTAATAATCTCTTGAACCCAAAGACTCCGACAGATTTTCTAGCCTGAACTTGAAAAGAAAAAACAAGAATCAATACCTACAAATATAAGGTACAACCTATTATTTTGTATTTACAAATGCCACAAACTTTAACATCTAGAAAATTAAGGTACTATGTAGGATTACCATATCAATCATATTTGATTTTGGGGCTGTGAAAAGAATTCCTTTGCATTATGAGCGACCTCTGCCTCCACAATTGCTTCAAGAACTATGTCAGATCCTTTCACATCAGCTGTTAATACAATCATAATTTGTTTCATATGAGATGTTGTAAAAAAAAAAAACAGAATCCCTTCAATCCCTCAATCATGAACAGACAAGACAAAAAGCTACCAGGCATTTATAAAGAAGAAAAGGGAAAAGAATAAATTTACGGCTTTCACAATGAAATAAATAACAGTTTTTGTAATATCCAAGTCCATACCAAATGGACCACAGTATTAACAATGAATGAAGCTCAGCCAACAATCTTTACTTCAGCCTAACCAAATATAGTCCAAATGAAGAAGTATACAGATTAACTAATTCACATTTGAAATATCTGTGTGTGTGTGTGATGTGAAGTAACAAGATGCTACATATTTTAGACTTTAGAGTTTAGAGCCTGTGCATATGCAATTATGCATGTATTTGGCATACATAGATAAGCAATAAACATGGCATGACCACAATATATAGTGCACAAACTGTAAAACATAAAAATACCAAGTAAAAAGTTCCATAATTATCCAACTCAGAGATTACACAATCATGATACGGGAAGACAATAAAACATAAAAATATCATACCCCCACGAATTGGTAATAGTCCAGCATTTTCAGCAGAAATTGGTAAGACAGTAAGCTGTAGTTTATCTTCTATCTTCTCAACTTCGGTACTACTTGCTGACAACTCATTTTTTATGGCAGGGGAGTTTACCAATCTGGAATAAATGGTTGCTTGATTTTGCATATGGCATGAATTGGATGACATTGAAGTTGAATCCTGGAAATATTTATAAACCTGTAAGCACACGCAGTTCCTCTACCAGTATATAATTGTCTCAAGTTGTGGGTTTAGTCCATAAACCTTCATAACAGTGGGTATCGAGCTATTCTCTTGTCCAGATTCTTCTGGTTTCCTACTTTCTGTATTATCAACAGAAGATAATAGGATTTAAAGAATCTCAGCAATTGCATCTGTAAAAAATTAGAAAACTACAGTAGAATCCAAATTCCAAAACACATCATGTAAATAATACCATTTGAGATAGATGTCTGGTCAGGATCATCCACAAGCCTCCGCGTCAAAGGGCCAGGATTTATGATTGATATACTTCGAATTTCATGGCGAATGGCATCTAGCTGAGCCATTGTGTCTTGCAGTTCCTTATGAACCTAAAAGTCAAAATAGGTTAATACAATAGAATGTACTACGTAGTTTTTGAAATGGAATGTCATTACCAAGTCCTTGCATGGAGCCATGGATAAGCATTCCTCGATAGAACACAAATATTTTCCTAACTTTTATGTTCCTATTTGACATTATTGTCCAAGAAATTCAAAGTGAACCACATGTTAAGATTCTAGAAAGCCAAATTGTCATTTTTTCCAATTAACATAAGAAATGCTATATTATGACTCGGTGTGTGTTTGGTTTTCTGTAGAGAAAGTGCTTAATGTATATTTACCAGAAAAAAAATTGCCTTTTTCATTTGAAGCAATGGGAATTCATGCCAACTCAAGAAAACAAAAACAGAGTCTAAAAAATCCTAATGAAACTAATTCCTGTGAGGCTGAGTTATAAATATATAACGTTGGTTGAAGAAAGGGAATACCTGGCGAGCTTGAGATTGCTGCATAACAGTGTCAAACTGACCACGAGCCAATTGTACATATCCAATAGCTCGACCAGCTAGCCTTCCTGCTGTTCTGCATATGATTGGTAAATCCTTTGGCCCTATTACAAATCCATTTGCCTAATAAACACTTTACATTTGAACTATATTTAATATAATTTTTCTATATCATAAAAAGATGTAAGAATAGTGTAACCCAACCTATCAGAGCAGCAGTAGCTCCAAGCAACAGAAATATTTCTCCATATGAAAAGCCCAGCATTGCCCACTGTCTTCTTGAAGTCCTATGGAAATTCTCTAGTCCTTAACCCTGTGTTTAGATAGAGAATTTTAGCAACTTAGGAAAATGGAAATACATGACATTTGAATAATTTGCAATTGAATTTCCTTTATTTTTCCAAATGCCTTGTTTGGATAATGTAATTTAAATTTTCCAAATAACTTGCAATTGATACTGCATACTCCGGTTTGGAATTTGATTGTGAAGGCTGGGTGGGGTGGTGGTTGGGATATAGAGGGGTTGTTTGTCTAAGTTGAATTCTTTAATCAAGCCATTGTTCTGTGTGTCTCTTCTTGGAGGACTGACCCTGAAGATGCTCAATGGTGTTCTCAGTTTGGCTTTCTTATTCTAAACCAGCCTGTTTTGGTAGACAAATTTTATAGTTATCCAGAATTAAGCAAACCTCATACAACTGTTAGATATGCTACAAAGAAATTGCTGGAACTTAGAGAGCAGAAACCATCAAACCTATCAGATGCTATTGTTGAACACATACAGATATTGGAACTAGGTACAAGTGTTTGAATGTGGGTTATGGGTCAAACCTCTCTTTCTAATTATATCATAACCTCACACACATTCTCCTAAACCAGAATAGGCAATATCACACCACCAATCTATCAATTATTTCTCCCTTTCTCTTTCGTGCATATTCACAAACACATGCTGCTCACCACCTAGCTCAACCTCAAACCCACCAAGACAAATCCACGAGCAACTTCACCAAATTTAGTAGTCTCCTCCAACCCCGTCAAACCAAAATCCAAGTAAACTCTAACTAAACATTGCAACCAAACTCAGAAACGTATAAATCCAATCCATATAGAAGTGCTTGTTCAGGCAAAGCATATAGATATGTGTTCTCATAGGCAAAACATACAGGCAGACTCAAAATCAAAATCGATGAAACACAAATCAATGAAATAGAAAACGAAACACAAATCAATAAAATCAAAATTGAAACAATAAATCAATGAAATAAAAAAAAAAAAGTGAGCAACGACTAATAGAAAGAAACAACCTACCAACGAGACAGAGAGAGAGAGAGAGAGAGAGAGAGAGAGAGAGAGAGAGAGAGAGAGAGAGGATTGTGAAGAACAGAGAAAGTGAGCAACGAGCACCAGTCGAGAGATTGAGCGTTGCAGCGAGAGAGGTACACGAGAGTAAAACCCGCGCGTAATTTTTGCTTCATAATCCCGCGCGTGTACGATAGAGAAGTAAGAATTTTAATTTCTTTATTTTTATTAATATTTTACGGTTTCTTTATATTCGGTTTTTTTTACGATTTTTAATAAATTATTATTCATTAAATTTTATATATTTTTTCATTTTTTAAATTAAATTATATTAAAAAATTATTAATAACAATTTACGAAACTTATTAATTTGTTAAACTTTTTATAATAAAAATTTGTCAAATTTTCATCCATTTCAAGTCAAACTTATTTTAAAAAAATTGTCTGAAACATAAAATAATATATATTATATAAATTTCATATAGATAATATTATAAATCATCATAAAACTCAAATGATATATAAATAAAATATATAATAGTAAAGTGATATAAGGTTAATAATATCGTAAATATTGTAGTTTGATTCAATTCCATTTAGAAACTCAAACCATAAATCAAATCAAACTTGTCAATTTTAAAAAAATCATACAAACATATTCAAAAGGAATCAATTTGGTTCAATTTTTGGTTATTTGTTATAATAACATTGCTTCCAGCAAGAGAGATAACCAAGTTAAGGCTATATTAGATAAAATTAACTGGAAAACTAGTCGAAAACTAAAAAATTAAATTATTAAAAGTATTTGATAAAAGTAATTATTGAAATAATTAAAAAGTGTAAAATAAAAAAAAAAAATAAAGACATGATTTATTTAAAAAGGGTAAAAGAAAAATTTAATAAATATATTAAGGATAAAAAAATATTAAAATCTACCAAAGAATAATCATAAAATAATAAAACTAGTAAACCTAAGTAAGTTATTAGGGAACATAAGGCCATCTATTCTATGTCCACTAGTAAACCTAACTCACCTACTAGAAAAGAGAACAAAGAATCAACATCTTTTCCCTTTCTTCTTTAACTTTACCATTTTACACGTCCATACATGATTGTGGCACAGCAAAGTATAACATTTAATTTACTCTAAAATCCTATAGTAAGTTATTATGAAATAATACACAAGTTACAAGTAAAATCAAATATAGTGCCCATTGTGGCATTAAAGAACATTTTTGAGGCGCTAAATTTGTAGAAGCTACCGAAGAGGTCAATCACCCTATTTTCAACTTTTTAACTCTGCAGAAGAACCTTTTCAAGATGAAGGGACAGGCCAGTGAGCTATGTGTAAAAATAAAAAAATAAAAAATAAATAAAGAAGCTCGCCGTGTAGGACGAATTGCCGAGCAACATGCCAAACTCTTGAAACATGCCAGCAACTGCCACCATCATCATAGATTTAGTCTGTTCGCGGTCGATTAGGACCATTCTTATTGCTTCTGTATAAAGGTAATAGGGATCCATGTTTTTTTCTTCCATAACACCGCCAATAAAGAATAAACAATGACACCATGACACCGAGGGGAATTGCCCATCTGTTTTTATCACCAAAAGTATTATATATTGTATAATGATATGAAAATACCAGTATTCCATGACATCTCATAACTATTCACAACTAAATAAGATATTGTCAGGTGAGCATGGTTTAAAAAAACATGAATAAAAAATTTAAAAATAAGGAACCAAGGTGGAATTTAGACAAAAAAAAAGGGGGGGGATTCACATTTTTTTACCACCCTTAGTTTTACTTGGCCATTGATGATTTCAACAAGTCACTGTGTGAGATACATGAATCAAAATGCAGAAGTTTAACACCAACTGTTATAATGCCAACCAATCAATTATATCTAAAATGGATTTTAAAAGCAACTGATGCAAAGGTTTTAACATAAATTCAATTCGAAGTGCCAATGGAAAAAGTTCAAATTACCTGTCAAGATCCAGGATTGGGCTGTAAACAACAGTTTCCCAAGTTGCAACTATAAAATGCCAAACTGGGTTATAGTAAAGTGACTCTGCCGTCCAAAACATTCTTGTGTATGTCTCCAGAAATATAAAGAGCGCCCAAGCTCCAATTTCAACTAAAATGAATTTTATAAAAAAGCGGCCAATCACTACCATAACCAGGGAGAAGGCCACCAACCAATTGAAGAGCCTGTGATTGTACTCCTTTATAAACAGAGACCGAGACTTCCCCATCATCTGCATATATCCATTAGTCACACCAAGGCACATTAAGAATTTGAACCAATTTCAATTCAGGAAAATTATGAATTGGCATAATTTATTTACTTCATGAAGAATTGAAACAATTCTCCATTTTTAATGTTAAATAAGCCCACTGTATGGCCAAACAAAGGTCAACTTGGAATATGTAAGGAATACTGTCCCACCTCCACTATGAAAAGAGAGATGCAGACAGACACATGAAATATGAAATTAATTATTTCTATGTAGTGAGATGAGGCCCCATGAACTCTGATATTCAAGTAAATACAAAAGGTAATCATAGCAAAGAATAAGCCCCACAACAGATTAGAATAAGACAAGACACTGTTAATTGTATCAGACCTTCATCATGCGTAACTCGTAATTTGTTTTTGAAGGTCCAACACATTCATGCTCAAAACTACGATTGCATTGCAGGAAACCTGCATTAAATTTTGCCAAGGAAGGAAGTTTGAGAACTTGAAGCTGATCCATTTTGTCCTCACATCTGGTGTACAGCGCCTCACAGAGCCTTGAAGATTGATACTCGTTTTGCAAAACAACATTCTTATACACCTGCATAATTTTCCCCAGTAAATTTGAAGTATAGATCATCATATTCAAATTCCAGGACCAAAGCAGAGCAAAGGTCCAAAGATCACCAAATCAACAAATATAATCCTGATATGATATCATCAGACATTGATGTTGAGAAGCTTAAGTACATGATTCTTCAAAACTTCTCACAATCTCACTGTTCTGACTCTCCCACTGTGCACCCCATGGTAAGATTCAATTAGCATGTCTTAGCTATTTTCTAGACAGACATGCTGCTCTATTTAATTGGTTGAAAACTCCATCAACGAGATGAAAAATCATATACAGGATCTTCCAAACATATCAAATACCAGGAAAGAGAATTTATTTATTAACTTAATTCAGTTAATTTTGCAAAGAACCTTTAGACTTTGTATCTAAAACAAAATATATTTGATATAGAAAATCACTGAACTAGCTTTGGCAAATATAACTTTAGTTGCTAACTGAATTCACAACAGACCAATGATATTTTGAGTTCTTAGTCTACTATAATAAATTAATAATTCAAACAATACCTGTTGTATTTCTTCATCCAGCTGCATAAATGATTTCTTAGCATGGTGACGACCAAAATGCTGCTGATCAAAGACTTTTGTGACTTCATCTCTAGACCTATCATGGGCCCCTTGCAGAGATTCCTCAGGAAGAGGTAGAACTAATTTTGCCATCTTTTCACTGTATAACTTCAGACATTTCTCAAGAATATTCTTGTTGAAAACCTCCACAAGAGAGCCTGTTGATGGAATCTCTCCTTTGTTCAAGGCTTCAAGTATCTAAATTTGAAAGGTCAAAATCAAAGTGAATTAATGGAGATGCACAGAATGAAGTCACATCAAAAGCATTATTTTATTTAATCATTAGTCTAAATCTGGCCATATTAGAACTGACAAGAGTGAAATATTCACAAAAGAAAATTCTTATAACAGAAAGTGAAAAAGGTAAAATTATGAGCACCTTGTTAAGTGTCAAGGTTAAAAGTATTACTCGGAACAAATAAATTCTACTCTCACATACGAAAACAATTGCAAAAGTCTAATTCAAAAATTTGGTTTCCAATTGTTTAAATTATTCATCATTAGATTGTCCATACAAAAACTTAAATTCAAAAGTAGAACTGCTTCACAAGCTGTTCTAATCTTTTTTTCAAAGAAAACCAACAATAAGATAAAGCACTATGAGAGATTCAGCCAAATTTGTCCTACTTAATAGATCTGCTGATTCTATTGTACAATAATTATGAGATGAGAGAACTTGCAGACTCTTCTGTAAAGCTTCTCCATAGATGATTTAAAGAAATGTGTATCATTCTGTGGAAAACTGTTTCAATATTAACTCCATACCCAACTATGATTAATTTTATTATTTCTCCTCTAATTGGAACACCCAAAATAAAGTACCTGCTCCAGAAAGGAGACAAACTCCTTCCCGTTTAGAGTCTTTCCCTGTACAATCTTTGGAGTGATTATGCTAGCAACAAGCTCTTTCAATTGCTCCCTTCTCTTGACATATAATTGATCAAGCTCCACATCCTCCATATCACAAAGCTTTGTCCGCTGGATATGTGGCTGTTAAGGTCAAATTTCAACAATCAGTTATATCAACTAATGCAATGGTTTTAACAAAAGTTGAAAACTACATTTAATATTGCAAAACTTTCCATTAAGAAATATGAATACATACATGGCAGCTACTATGCTAGGCAGGTGGATTAAAGATGCGAAGAAAACAATAGAAATTATTAATTTAAATAACAATACTACAATATCATTCTTCATGACCAAAAAAGTCAAAGGTCTTTCCCAATGACACAGCCTTAATAAGGAGAATAGTTAAATCACCATACAAATAAATAACTCAGTCTTAACATGCCTTATTAGCTTAACCTGCCATTGGCGTTTCTCAAGCACATTTCAGAACTAAGTAGTAGACAAGAAGCAACACAAAAGGGCTACAAAAATGGTTTTGTACCTAATACTAGCATGTCTATAAATATGAAGAGTGACTAATTGTAATTTGTGCTGGATTGCAGCATTCAATGCAAGCCAAGTTTGGGCACTAATAGAATTTATAAGTTTATATTCTAATCCCAAATTTTGACAATGGAATGAGAAGTCAATAATGTGTCCTCCAGCAGACGACCCAAGATTTTTGTTGTGATGGCATGAAGAAAGCCACCCAGGCAACATGTTAATGTCAGATAAATTAACAGACATTGTTATTTTTCTTTGCCACGTATATGATTGACAATAGGGTTTGCTACAATGACAGTTAAAAATCATTCTGTCTTCAATGGAAATCAATTGATAAATAAGATAAGTTTCATCTTGATATCATTTTATTTACACTCAAAGCTCCATATATCAGAAATCCAGATAATGAAACCCAAATTACAGTAGAAAGGATAAGAAATTAAAGAGAATTTGAATTTTGAACCAAGGGACACATACTTGCGGTAAGCTAAAGGCAGTACTGTTGTCACCCATAACAGCCAATGAATCTCGGATTTGATTGACCTGACGAAGTTGACTTTTAGTGTTATAAAACATATTCAATTCCAGACTAGTACTATTTTACTGATAATCGGAAATTGAATTTTAGAAGATAAAATACCATATCAATATTTTTGTTCCCTGCAATTAAATAGTAAACAAAGCCTTCCATCAGATCATTTGCTTTAAAACAAATGGAAAACCATACAGTGGAAAAAGTAAATTTCATGCAAAGCTGAAAAAATTGGTACAAACCATCAGTATTGGGGACTCGTCTCAGAGCTTCATTCACCATTTCTTGCACCGATTTCCCTTCTGCAAACAATTAAGGAACATATCAGCATCCAATAAAATGCACATGATAGATGTCAAGGTCGACTAACTGGCCTACTCATGCAAGAGCACTTTGAGTTTGAAGCATAGTCAATGCACAAGCCTATTTTACCATATGTTGGAATTCAACTTTTATTTAAAGGAATGGATCGCAAGGATCAAACTTTTGACCACTTAATCACAGAGGCTCGAATATCATGTCCAGGACCAACCCTCCTAAAGATTAATCTGTTAGGTGAAGACTCGCGAATGGTTTTATAATGTCTCTAATAATGGACAAGTGCAGCAACAACAGATGCAATGCTTAGAATTCAATACTAACCCAAGCATTTAATAGATGGTAGGTGAGAAACTGGGAAAAGGGGAATAAAAGACATGGCATGGAAAAAATAGTAGAACACAAGCAACAAAATTATTAACTTGTTCAGATTCTATCTAAATTATGTGAGGTTGGGGCTGAGATTTTGTTGTGGATATGATTTTATTTTTTTTTAGAAAAAGGGGGGAAGGTAAGGCATTGGGGCTATGAACAACATCCCAACTATGTTGGCACCTTGCTCACATCCCATCCTATGCCCCAACCCCACCTAAATTTATATATCCAAAAGAGATGAAACAAAAAACAACATGGGGGGACTATACCAATACCCATGCTACTGTAAGGCAACCCAATACTGAGGAAGCCCTTTAAAATTACAGGCAAAATGAGAGGAGCAAAATACGGGAGCATCATCCCACAAAAAGAGTTCCTGTTAGATACAGCAAAGTTAGCTAAAGAATCTGCACATTGATATAGGCTGAGATTATGTTAGATTATTCGTTGATTTCAGTTAATACTTCCTTTTATTATTTGTATAATATTGGTAATTAGGCTAGAATATTTCTATGATTTTGTATGATTCCTTTTATATTTTTTGGGATCTTTCTTGTACAATGTATCTATATAATTGTAGGTTGATGGGCTGACTCTTACGCAAGTTGTTCCCTCAATTCGAAGTCTCTAATTTTTGTCTGAAGTTGGTATGGTACATGTTCAGTGGGCCAAATAAAATCTTTGTTCACCAAAGAGAACCCAAGTCCAGTCATCACCTTATTGTCCCTTCATTGGCCCTAGGTTCAGAACCGCAAATCAGCCTCTCCCTGGGACACCACCACCAAACTCGCTGCCAGTGCCATTCACCTCATCAGCCTTTCCTCTGTCAATTTCAGGGATCAATTGTACAAACTCCTCTTTGTGAGGGTACTGTTTCTCTAGGTTTTTATTTCTCATGGGTTCAACACCAGGTTCACCCCACGATTGATATAGGCTGACATGATGTAAGAATATTTTTTTATTGCTGTAAATATCTCCTTTTATTATTTGTACATAATATAGGTAATTAGGCTAGAATGTTTTCCTGATTATGTATGATTTTTTCCATATCTTGGGGGATCTCTCTTGTGCAGTATATCTATATAATTGAAGGGCTGACTCTCAACTCTCAAGCAAATATTTCCCTAATTCAAAGTCTCTAATTTGTCTCAGATTAACTTACGCAAAAAATCACGTTGGATGAGCCATAAGAGCTTAGCAGGTTCAAATGCAACATCCTGACCCTATAAAATATCCGAACATTCAAACAAAAATCAAATTATCAATGACAGTTTGCATAAAAAATAAATAGAAATAGAAAGAAAGGAAGATTAGATCAATGGTAACAACGCTAAGGTCTTAGCTTTTACCTTCACTCTGTTCAACACACCGTAGTTGCAAATTTAGTATGTGCAGAATTTGTGAATCAAACAAACAAAGTTAATAACTACAATTTATCCCCCAAAAGATGTTTTACAAAGCAATATTAAAAGGATAAGGAGAGCAACATTGATAATTCAAGATAATACTATTATTAACAAATAAAAAGTTCATCAAGATGCAAACCTCCCATAAAATTCTTCAGCAAGCTCAACCGCAAAAGAGAGTCGAGAGATGTCAGCCTCACGTATCTGAATACACAAAGATAACATTTCAGTCTAACCTATAAAACAAATAAAATGAAATATGCTGGTTGAAGGGTTCAAGATTATTAAGTCTTTACCAAGTAAATTGAAACTAGATATAAGTAAAATTCTGATAATCATTCAACCACTTGGGAAACCCTGCCTTAAAAGCTAGTTGTTAAGTGAGAGAACCAAGCACTTGAATACCCACCGAGCATCCCAGACTACTCGATGTGAGACTTAGGCACCCCATAATACTCAAATCCCTATCAGCTTTTTTATAAGAAAAATTATTTGTTCAATGGTTCAAAGCCAAACGGTAACCCAACATTTGTTACAAATTTAGAATTGTGAGTACAAGGTAGATTTATTCTGTCCACATCAGACCAATGTAATTTGTTGATAAAAGTGGACCAAAAATAAAGTGAATAGATAGATTTTATCTCTTCTCCCAGCTTGAAGTCACACAGAACCAGAAGCCAAGAGTGATACTTTCTCTCTCTCTCTCTCTCTCTGAGGTATTTGAGAGACTTAGTTTTCTCTATTCCAAGTTAAAACCTACCCTCTATTGTTTGTTTCCCTCTTATTCTTAATGTACATTGTTCACTGTTCTAACTAACTAACTAACTATCAATACAGTCGTCAACTGAGTATATTAAAAACAACTGCTGATATTTGGGCATTGGGTCAAGTTTCTAACATTAGTTTGTCTCGGTTGTCTAGAAATCCTAGCAAATATAGCAAGTCTAAATAGAGTACAGCCCTAACAACAACCAATGTTGCACATCATAGGACTATTTATAGTATTAGAATTAGTCATCAAATCATGAGGTAAGCTTTGTCCACTATTTTATTTTTTCACAAATTATTTTAATGACTGAACAAGCTTTAACTTCATGGATTACCAAATCCTTTCTCCAATCCATACTCAGTACCCTTGCTTTAAAATCATCCCTAATACCAATTCTTTTGTCCATTTAACGTTACAAAAAGATAAACAACAGAATAAACCAGAAATTGGGAGGTGACAACAATAACTAACCGTCTCGGGCAAATTATATATGAGCACGGAACTCAAGACAGTTGCCAAAGCAAATATCCTGCAAAAGCAAACACAAGAAAAAGCCAACTAAACAATCATATATGATTCAACACAGAACACAGAATGCATGATCTGAAAGCAATTACCGATCATCATATACATTGGACTTCCCAACACTTTCAAATCCTTCTGTATCAAGGTAAAAGACAGAAGTTCTTACTCCATTAATATCCAAATCTATAGGTGTTCCCCAAACCCATATTCCTGGAGATGTGAACCAAAAGATTAAAAAATATGTTGTAAAATATTATATCCAAATAAGCATATCCATGAGAAAGATAGTAATTTCTATCTACCTTTTGTCTTTGTGTCACGCATGTGCCCAACACCAAACCCTAACAAAAAAAAAATCTCATTAAACCTTTCAACCAAACATTTACACCAAAACAATCCTAAAATTTGGGTAATAAGGGTAAAATCTAGTAGCTATAAAAGATACACCTTCGTAACAAGAAAGAGAGAGAAGTTGATTAAGCAAAAAAGATTTTCCAGAACGATACGGTCCAATCACCTGATAAAAACAACCATAAAATGATAAAAGCTGAGCCCATAAACAGGTAAACAGTGAATTAACAACATTTCTTCAATACTGCACAAGTTTACATCAATGTGAATCACCAATCAAATTAATATGACAGCGGGGTTACCAATAATATTAAGAAAATCATCAATTACAAAAGAAAAGAAGATGAACTTATCTTCACAAAATAAGGCTTCAGTCCTGAACTAATAGATTTACACTTATCTAACTTGTAAACTATTTAGACACTCTTGGAAAGAGAAACGATCAGGACTCTCTCGTATTAATTACTAAGATGGAAGGGTCATGTAATGTACTCTGTTATAAGAAAGAGAAACCACAAAAGCAAAATTAATGGACCCCTACATAAAATGACTGTGGGTCTTAGTATAATTGTTTTTGTGTCCTTTTTCTCTCATAATATGACCTGATGATCCTGATTTGACGAGGAAGTGAAAAACTGAAACCATTTGAGAGAACAAATACCAAGATTCACACTATGTGGAGATGGGGAGAGATTGGATCGTCAACTTGTGTAGTTTTTTTAAACTACCATAAATTTTAATCTCTCTTATGAAGTTTTTTCTCTCATCATTTGGGGAAGAAAATGATCCTCTTAAACTATGAAATATCAAAAGTTCTGCAGTTCGGAAAACACTTGCATTGTAATAATCCATAAAAGGCCAATTCGTTTGAATATGTTTATATGGCCACACTTTGTCTCAAGTGCAAGAGGTCAAATGCCTTGAACTTTACATTCATGTTTGAAGTTGAACCAACCACTAGCCTGCTTCTGCCTATCCAGTGTTATTGTGTTAGAACAAACAAATTAAAGCAAGTGTTCACAAAGCAATCAGCATTCAGTGACAAACACGGAGAAAGAGAAATTGCTAACATGGATAATGTTAATCAACATAATAGCATTAGCTAATCCCTCCATCATGAATCAATCAGTCCATCCCATATTTCATGAAATTTCATATTAAAAACATCAGGTGGAATCCAAAAACACAGATAAAGCAAGCTTTGAAGTTTAAGTCAAACATACTGCCACTGCTGCAATTGGGTTGGTAATTTTCTCAATAGCCTCCAAACCTTCTCGTGAAAGACGAAGTTTCGTGTGACCAGGATCAGGTTCCACGATGGGAAAGCTGTAAATACAGAAATTGGGCAGGAATAAGCGAAGCTCGCCCCAACTTGAAGTAAAAAGCACTTCACAGAAAACTAAAGAAACTCCAGCATACAAAGCCCTAGAAGAGATCACTAAAACCATGCCTATGAACAGAATATGCAGTATATAATAGAAGCAATAAAGAAAACTTGCTCACTATTCACACCAATAACAACAAACATAGTCCCAGACTCAAAATACACCTACCTTCAAACAAATAGAAATAGAAATATAGACACAGTACAATGTTATCATTGGCACCATTCTAACATAAAGAGAATACCGCACTGAATCTACACATATCAACACAACATTGTCAAGTATTAATCTGAAAATACTCTCTCGCCGTGGCCATAAGTCTATAGTGTATCTCTTTTTCCTCTATTCATATTTTGAACTATTGAGGCCGTGCATTCAAATTCCTCTCCCTAACAAAAACTAACAAACTAACAACTAACATTTGCCGATAAAAAAAAACAAAAAAGCGTACAAGACAAAGTACAATTAACAACATATCTCCCATGTTACTGACAAAAACTCATCCTATGACCTCTTTCCGTGTGTGTGAAACCATGTTAGCATTGATAGAACTGATTGAAATTCATGGCGCGTAATGAATGAGGAAAACAACGAAAGCACAGCGAGGATCTAAAAATGTCAACGAAAAACAAAGTTTGGGAGGTTCTAACGGTTACCGGTAACGAGATCTCGAAAATACATAAAAAAAATAAAAATAAAAACTTGAATGCAAGTTGAACATAGGAAGAAAAGTTAAGAAACGAAAAAGAAATTAGTAATTCACTCACGCTTGGTGGAAATTGTCAATGGAGGAGGAGGAGGAGGGAGTGGGAGAGAGGAAGAGGAAGAGAAGAAGCAGAAGAAGAAACGGAGACTCCATAATGCAGAGAGAAAGGTGTCTGCGTTTGTGCCTATGTGCGGAATTGAAAGGAAGGGGATTGAAGTTGAAGAAGTTGGAGGAGTGTGGAAGCAATGGTATTATTCATGACCAAGGGAAGAATGTGTCAGAAATGGGAAAACTGGGATCTGAACAAGTCCTCCAGATTGGAATACGTTTTCTTTTTCTCTGTCAGCGCTAAAACCAACCCTTGAGAATGAAATCCAAGGCCCAATACATACACGAAAGAGAGACCAATGTAGATCGGCCCAAAAAGCAAACAATATTCTAGTACTTTACTATAACAATTATTAATCTTTGGAACTTATTCTAGTACTAGTTTATGGTGAGTTAATAATTCAACTTACTTTAGTTATTTATTTTTAAATGTTATTTTATAATTTTTAAGGGTATAAAAGGAATTTAACCATTAATACATCTTAAAATGAGTTCATATTTCTTATAATTAGGACCAAAACAATAGACTCCTTTGTTTCTTATAAAAACCATCAGAGGGAATAAGCTACTTTTTTTTTTCCTATTTTTAGCTTCCTTGATTTACTTAAAATCTCTCTCTATCTTTTTTTTACTAGATTATAATTTTAGGTGAAAAAGAAGAAAACAACACATCACAAAAAAATAAAACAACTAGGATGTTCTATTTTTTTTTCAAAAGCTAATAGATTGCTATACTCAGAAAATATTAAAGAAAATTATTACATCTTCATCACTCCTTTATGATATATTATTTTAAAATTCGTGCACTAGTTTTTAAGGTGATAAATTATTGTAAGTAAATTCAAATATTAAAAATAAAATAATATGATTACACAATCGTTTATATAGAGTTATGACCAAATAATTAAATATGTTATTTATATTATTTTACATGAATGTGTGTTTGGCAAAATTAACTTCTAAGCTAACTGTAAAATTCTAAGTTAACTAAAAACTTAAACTAAAAGTTGAGAGCCGAAAAAAACTAAAAATTGTATAAGAATTATACTTAATTATATGAATTATGTTCTACGAATACTTTATTTTAACTCACTAATTATGTAGGATGTGGATTCTATTTCTATAATATACAACTCATTTATTTAGTGATCAACTCATCACCTAATTATAATGATTAATTATTAAACTTATAACTCACTTAATACATAATTTTATTTTATTTTATTTATATTGATTTGTGTGATTTAGTTACTAATCCACTAATTTGATAAGTGATTCATTAATCCAATATTTCGACCAAGTCAATACCGATCTTATTTTCTAAACTATAATTATAACAAACACTAAATTGCCCAAACACATACACTATTTCAGTTTGGGGCGGGCAGTGTGGTTAATATTTTTAAGACAATTGTTTTCTGCACTTCCCGAATTACTTTCTGCACTTCCGAAAATGCAGAGAAAAAAAAAATTTAATTGTCCCGTCTTTTCATGGGCTCCAAAGAAACGGCTTATTCCTATTTTTCTTGGGCCAGCACTTGTCCACGACTTGAACTTGAATAAAAACTGGACTATTCCTTAATAAGTGCATACTGTTTATACATTAATGGTAAAATTGTTTTGTGTTTTACTCTCATTTTCAAATGTATTTCTAATAGCTTTTCAACAAAAGCTGTATATAATTTATTCTGTCATGTTTAAATGCAAATTCAGGACAGAACTACCTCACCATAATGGCATTGAAGATATGAAGGAGATGGTGGTCCTCCAAACTCGTTGAAAATTTAAAAGTAGCTGTTAAAATTATGTTCAGAAAAAATCAGTACAGTTCCGTTAAAATCTGTATTTCACCCTAAAAATTTGTATTACAGTTCTGCACCTAAGTACGCAAATTGCCAGATACGTTTGACCACATCCAATGGTAAAATAAAAACAGGAATAATTGGTATCAATAATGATATTTATAAGTCATAAATATTTCAATCCGAACATACTTACAAGTTACAACGCCCAGTGCCAGTGGTCACCAAGTACTCCTAAGTAAAATAAAGTACATATCTATCATTTTTTTGTTAATATATTAATAATGTCATGTGATTTATTCACATATCTTAAATATAAATTTACGCTATTTTTTTTGGTATCACAAAGCTTGTTCCTTATTTTCTCTCTTTGCTCCAGATTTATCTCGTCTTTGAGGATGTGACAAAATTAATCTTTTACTAGAGGAAAAAAAAATGAAAATGTGAGCAAGATGAAAGGTTTATTTTTATCAGTAAATTTAGATTGTTAATAATGAAAACTTGAAAAGGTTGAACAAATGAAGCACTGACACTCCAATCCCTTATTATGTTTGATGTCTGATATGCGTTTGTGACACTCCAATCCCTTATTATGTTTGATGTCTGATATGCGTTTGTGTCAGTGTTCGTTTAACACCCACATGATACCCATACTACGTTTTATATTTTAGATATTACAGATGTCCATATATTCATTTCTCTACTGTATCCTGTGTAGGTGCTTTATAGGAACAAAAGAGTGTAATGCAAGAATCACAAAAACAAAACATGGTCATCATGAACCATAAAACGCGACTCTCGTGTGTGTTTTGCACCGACACAAACTTATAATTTCAATCTTGCTTACACGCACTTGTTACAGAGAGCTTTGAAAGTGTCAAGTCACGGGAAAGAATGCTTCTCCTTTTTTCCTTGAGAAAATTAACATAGCAGTGAAGTACTGATCTCATCCTGCTTTAGATTAGGTTAGGTCTATTTGTCTACTGTGGTCCACTGCTCCCCATTCAACGGTGTAATCATGCATGTATGCACAGGTTCAGATATTATTAATGTCAAGTTAACACGCAAATAAGCACTCACTATTAATTATATTTTAATTATTTTATTTTTACAATATAAAAGATGGAAAGTAATGTTAATTACTAATATATATATATATATATAGTCCATTTTCCTATTTACAAAACTCAATTATTTAATTCATTAAAATTTAAAAAACTGATTAGTAACAATATATTTATTTTAAATTTATAATTTTTTTTAAATTATTCTTATGATTAATAGTTATCTTTCTTTTCAAGTGTTTGTGAATATATTTTTTCTTTTTCTAAATCAGTGGTATTTTTAGTCAAAAAAAAATATTTTAAATTTTAGTCTTTTAAATAAGAATGGAGATTAGAAAGAATATATGATATAACATGTTCAACAGTAATGAGTGTAGATTAATTGACAATAAGTTATATTTATGGGAAAATATTTTTGTTTCATCTTCACATTATATATTTATTTGAAAAAAAGAAAAATTTTAAGTATAATTAATCATCAAATCAAAGATTAGTGTCATAATTAATAAAAAAAATTGTGAAATATACCTCATAATTCCCGTGAAAAATCAAAATGTTCAACAACTAACACTATATAAATCATATATTATATCATGTTAACATTCTTCCCGGAAGTCTCTATGACTCTGTCACAAAAGTAATTGATTCTTTACTTGTTTACTCCGTTAATGTTATAAAGAAAATTGAGTTTTAGACATGTTAACAATGTCAATATATACTCTTTAGTCTATACATTTGGTACTTTAATTTATAGTATTTGTGGAGTGGGGACGAACGCATTTTCACTTTATAGTCTATCTAAAGTGAATTAAAGTTACAAGTTTGAAAAAATGATTGACTTGTGTGGCAAGCACCTTATTATTTCGGCCTTTAGAAAAGTTGAAGGAACTCTCAATGCCTTAGACACGGCAAGTTCAAATTGGATCTCTTTTAACTGCTAGAGAAAGAACCTGACAGCTTTGAGGAAAGTCATCTTGCATATTTACAACACATGATCATTAAGAAAATACATACATGCATGATGCATACCATCTAGATTTGTTCAATTTAACCACGTTTCTATGATGTATTTGAAGTTAAACATGTAATATATGTTATTCAAATAAATTAAATATTTGCCATGACCCTCTCATGTACATATAAAAGTAACTAGAATTAAAAGTTTGTTAAAATCATGCACATTATTTATATGCTTTAATTTATAATAAGATTTAATAATATAAGAAAGACTTGCTCTCTTGATACTTGTATGATATTCCTTATCTTATATGTATGTTTTTTATGGTTATTTTACTTAATATTTTTTTATAAAACACCAATCTAATAAATCTTCCTGTTATCGCGAGACATTAATATCTCAATAATTATACATATCAAATTTTAGATAAATCAAATATTTAAATGTGAAGCTTTATAATTGATATTTTTTAATATTACATGTTAAAATAATTTTGACAAATGACGTATCAGTTAATTTTAAAATTATGTAATATTTTATTTATCTGATTTAGTCTATTATTTTTAAATAATATTGGATTAATGAAGCTCAATATTCTTAAAAAAATAATGAAGTGTAACCATACTTACCTTTGAAGTAAGTAAATTTCTACCATATGAAAAATAAGATTAATTAGAATTAGGTATCAAGATTTAAGAACCTTTATATTTAGTAATTTTTTACATTTATTAAATTTTATCAAACTAATAATTATGTGAAAAATCATCATAAAATCAAATAATTTTGAAGATTTTGATATAATAAAAAAATTATAATAATTTGAAGAACTATTTTATTTTATTGCAATACAAAATAAATGTTACTATACTGTAGTTGTGTATATATTATAGTAGTATAAGATACTATTTTTTTATATAAAAAAATAACTATGATGATTTTATCCAAATTGATGGTGCCAATTGATTGCATTGCACGTTATTCCTTTTGGCTCGTCTTTCCATCTCATAGCCTCCGGCTTCTCAAATCTCTATGCAAATAAACAAACTTGGTTAGTAGGATTTAGGAGATTATTAGTATATAAAATAGCAACGTTTCATATACCTTCAGCCTTGAAACGGCAAAGTTATAACGTTTCATACCCCAAGTTGTTTTATACCCTAAGCCTCGTTGTTCTCAACAAGAACAAACAAATACTATTAATTTAATACGATAATAGCACTAACAGATACTTAGTAATTATGTGATAAACAAGCAACTATTAGTTTCAACTTAACACAATTACTCGTATATTAACGAAAATATTGATTATTATTTCGATAATAATGCTAATATTTATTATAGTGATATAAATATTTCTTTTAGATTATTGAAAAAAAAATTGAGAAGAAATAGAAAATGAAAAGACATTAATAATTTAGAGAAAAGTACAATAAAAGTAAATTAAGCATAAATAGATTTCACATTGAGAATGTGACAAATACATATACATCATCACCTTGAAATTCATAATGTATGTTTTTGGAAGTGTGATCGGTGTTTTCAAGAGTTGAGTAATAGTATTTTAATCAAGAGAAAAATGACTATCAAGTTTCTTATTTATAAATTTTTAATATTAACGATCGAGTTTTATTCTTTTGACATGTGTATAATTAATTTTCAAACTTCTTATGTATATATAAATAAATAAATAACTTATCTTGTTTCGTTTTATGAATAATTGCAATAGTTTAAATTTGTACCCTAAATTTAGGGGGGAAAATAGTGCTGATTTCAATTGATACACTTATTTTTCCTGAATTTAGTACTTATTACGCTCCCTTCTTGTATTTCTTTTGCACCCTAAGTGTTTCTGTTAACTAACATTGTTAAACTTTTATTGAAAGGTCAAAATAACCCTTCTTAAACGGGGTGTGCTTCTTAAAAAAAAAAAAAACAGAAGTCGGGTGCTGATAGTCATGTTGGGGTGCAGATAGATAGTAAAGAGAAAAAAAAAAACTTTCTCTCCTCCTAAAGCACGCCCATCTCCTTTCTCTTTCACCGTAAACCACCCAAAGCTATATATACCTCACCTCCATAACCACCGTTCCACCAAACACCAACGCCGCTTCCTGAACCGCAACAAACCATCGGGAGGCCACTCGATCGCCGCCGCCGACGTCACAACCCCATTACCACAGTCACCAACCTCAACGCACCACAACCAACCAACAGCGACCCAAACCCAACCAAACCGCCACCAACCGAATCCACCACCAACCTTCAGAGGAAGAAATTTTGTAACAATCGCGGCGACGCCGCTTCACGGAGGTTCCTGACAATTGATGGTTTTTTTTTTCTTTTTTTCCTCTATTTCTTTTCTCTTTGCACTATTATACTATTTTTTTTTTTTTTTTTTTGTCATTACAGATGTTGTTATTTGACAGAGATTGTGTTGGCATATGTAGTTGGGGTTTTTGAGGCTTATGGGTTCTGTTATTGTTAGCAAAATTTTACTTTTTTATCTGTCTTTTTATATTTTGTTAAAATTTATTTAAAATTATACGTTTTGATAATTCTCACTTTTAATTTAGAAGATAAAGTTATTAAATAAGAAGTTAGACGGAAAAAAATCAAAAAAATTTAGTTAATCATGTAAAGAGAACCACATACAGCGTGTCTAATTGTTGCTAGCATAAACTACCAAACATTTCCCAATTCCCATGACAATGTAGGTTATGTAGTGTTGCGATTTTTTTCTTTTGGGTAGGAACTAGGAATTGTTGGATTTGATTTTTAAATTTATCTACGTAGAAAATTATGGAAATAAATCTCTATTTTTATCTCTTTGTTATGTTTTAAAATATTAGAATTTTCTTTTTCTTATTGAGCGAGTATAGGAAAAACATTTTTCTCGAACAAGGATTAGATATTTGTTCTAATAAAAAAATGATATTTCATATTTGTGACAAGATTTGTAAGATAAATGCAAGAGAATAGTTAATAATAAAATTAAGATTGTGTCATAAATTCCGTCCAATAGTATAAGTGTTAACATAATTATGTTTGTGATGGTAGTTTTTGGATATTTTGATTATTAAAAAATAAAGATTGAAGACTAAAATTATGCATGGTAAAGATTGAAGATAAAACTATTTATAGTAGAGATTGAATATCAAAGTTATTAACAATGAAAATTAAAGATAAAATCATCAATGATAGATATTGAAGACCAAAGTCATCGATGATAAAGATTTAATAAAAATTTATAAGATTAAGGATAATTATAAATTATACTTTATAAATACAAAACTTGTATGTTATAATAAGAATGAAAACTTGTAAATACCCTTATATCATAAGTCTCCCTTTCACAAATCAATGAGTTGAGTTAGTATAATGCTCTCAAATATTTCCTCTTTTCTTCCATAGAGGAAATTCCTTCAATGATATTCTTTACTTCCTATGACACCTTTCTCATTCAATGTTCATCTCTTCTTTTTATAACATCTTTTATTTAATGCATATTATTAGTTTGTTTGATTATACTTATAATTATATATTTTAGATCAAATTCAACATTGAAAATTTAAAAGATTGACCCATAACTAAAGACTTATAAAAAAGATATAGGACCTCTTAA
Source organism: Glycine max (assembly GCF_000004515.6). Classification (NCBI taxonomy): domain Eukaryota; kingdom Viridiplantae; phylum Streptophyta; class Magnoliopsida; order Fabales; family Fabaceae; genus Glycine; species Glycine max. Next base: position 2,718,985 of record NC_038246.2, on the reverse strand, counting down.
TAAAATTTTTTCCTCTTCATTAATTTTCGATGAGATTATGTTTGTTGAGATAATAATAATAATAATAATTTAAGAAAATTATTACTATTTATGTATAATTATGAATCTTTGGGAATATATTTAGTTATATGGGTCGATAATACTAAAAAAATACGGGTCGTTAAATAAAGTAGGTGAGATGTTTCTTTCGGAAGGTAATTAATGATTCTTAAAATAATAGAGGGAGAGTCGCCAAATTCTATAATTGTACTTAGAACTCGCTTAAAATTTTATTCCGAGAATGATTTTTTTCTCTCCATATATAACACTTAAATTTAAAACAATATTTATTTTTTTATAAGATTTAATTTATAATATTTATAATACTAATTATTTTTAGACAAGAAATATCTTTCATTAAAAGAAAAAATAAAAATATATTAATAAATTATTAAAAGAAAGAAAAATATTAATAATAAAGATAATTTTGCAAAAATTTATAAATTTAAAATAAATTTATTTCTATTATTTAAATAAATAATTTTCCTTAATCTTAATAAATTAGATAATGAAGTCTTATATATAAGAATCGAGAAAATATTTTTACATTTCATATTTATCTCTATTTTTATTTTGACTTTGTTGTTACAATACCGGTTTTATAATTTCACTCTCTCCTCTTTTATTTGATCTCTGAAGATATAGATGTGCGATGGAGTAGTATACAAAGTATCATTTTTCCTTATAAAAAAATAACTTCACTTTTCCAACTTGGTGATATTGGTATTAAAATAGTTTTGTAACGCGAGAGATGGATAGTTCTAGTACCAACTACCAAATACTAGTACCAAATGTTAATTCTTAATTGTAATAATACAATAGTATTTTTTTGTGTGTGTCAAAGTCAGAGAGCTAGCACACCTACCTATTACTTTGAAGGAAAAAAAAAAAAGAATATGCAGTTTTTTATTCTTTTTATGAAAAAGAAAAATTTATGTGCTCGATCTGGAATTAATTACTATAAGAAGATTAATTATCTGCAATTGTCTGCAATTGTACAGAACTGTAGTCAAATAATAACGTAATAAATAATAACTAAAGTAAATAATAAATAAATGAAAAGATGAGTACGATTCAATTCTGGAGCACTACGTGGATCCACTCGATTTGGTACGAGGCGCACAAACATCAAAAAAAGTTTAAAAGGCAAAAAACTGCATCTGTTTAAAAATTATAAGAACTGAAAAGAAAAGCACATCGAAGTGAATAAGTTGCATTAAACGGTGGAAACTGTAGAATCCTGAAGTATGAATACGACTCCAGGCCTGAAAAAAGGAAAAGTATTTTACAATAATTTCGCATATAAAAAGAAAAGACAAAATAAAGAGTTCTGAGTGTCACTGTTTTGAGTCTTTTCTATTCTATCCATATTTCTTCTTAAATTGATTAATAATAACTTCTAAACATTATAATGACGAAATTTGAAATAGGTGGGATGGTTGTAAAGTGCAATTTAGTTTTATCATGAAAAAGTGATTTTGTGTGCATCATTTGTTGATGTTAAAATGATTTCATGCATGCATGTTAATTTTGTTAATGATGCACATGGCCAAAAATATTGACGGACGATTAATATTATAAACATTACTTTATACTTATAATTTTTTAATTTCTTTCTAAACAAGGCTGCCAAACGGCAACAACCCAAGAGAACAAAGAAAAACCTAACTAAGATAAGATAACTGAAATGCTGAATGATCCAGAAATTCATTGCGTGAACTATGGATTTGAGGAACGTAAACCATGGTAACACATTACACATAATTATTATTTTTTTTTTTCTTTATTTCTTCACGAAGGCACCTAAATCTGCACCAAGCCACCAACAAATTTCTCCATCAACTAACATTTTTTTCATCTTGAAGGAAAGAAGCCGAACCAGAATTCAAGCCTCAATACAAACAGAATCAAACAACTTGTCTCCTAACTCATCAGAAACAGTAATAAGCTACAACACCAAACATAGAAAAATTCACCTTAATGTATCACTACTGTATTTCAGCTTTATTTTATTGATATCAGTAAAAATCCACCCCATATGTAAGAAAAAAAACAGAAGGGGATAGAAGTCACAGAACTGTTACAGTTATATAGTCATATAGATTTTAATCCTCATTTTAGACAATTGAAATTGAAAAAAAAAAGCCGAAAAAAATTCAAAATTTTATGGGTTATTGTCATCATGAAAAACCACTGCCAAACCAGTCACAACCTTCACGCCGGAAAGCGAACCCTTAGGTTTCAACTCCGGTGGCTTCCATTCGACAACCGCCGTGTTATCTTCGCCGGAACTCTCTGACTCCGCGGTGTTTAAATTGTCCTTAAAAAGCTGTTGTTGTTCTTCTTCCTTCTTCTTCTCCTCTTTGATATCGTGAGTGCGCGTGTAAGGGGAGAGCCACTTCGCTTTCACGTATTCGGTTCTCCTCCATGGAGGCACGTGCATTCCCTTCTTCTTCAGACTCTGCTTCGCTGCCTCCGACACGAGCGCCACGATGCTCTGCAACCGCTCGCACGTGCCAACGAATATGTAGGGAAGGTTCTGGAGAATCGTCTTGTACGCTTTGGTGGATCGAGCAATCTCGAATTCTGACCTGAAGTCAATGTCAATAACAACTCGCTCTTTCCCCATCATCACATCTATGTATTCATATCCCCCTGAACAAAATCATATACATTAATTTAAATTAAATCTCTACGCTGGTTAAATTTCCTCACAATTAATTAACCTATAATCCAAAGTGAATTAGAGAAATTAAAGTACCAGCGGGATATGAAGGAGATTTTTCCCAGCGAGATTTGCAAATGGAAGCATCGTATCCGAGGGCTAACAATCCGTCTGTGACAATTTTTCTGCAGAAACTGTCTTTGCGCTTGCAGATCTTATTCTTCTCAACTATCTTCGCAGTGTCCGCAAGCAAACTCCTATCGCGCACGCTCGCGCACGCTACCAAACCCTGTCAAAAACGGAAAATAACGTGTTTCAGATTTCAGAAACGTCCTCTGTTGAGAACGCTTTCAATTACACAACCTGCCTGAACTATTGTTTACCTTGAGAGTTTCGCAGGCCTCGCCGGAGGAGAAATTGGAGTCGCCGAACGAGTTCGAGTCTTCGTCCGAGCTGTCGTCGTAGTTCCTGTTGAAGCAGTTACATCGGTTGCGGTGGTGTGAAGCGGAGTGCTTCTCGTGACTCTCCTCGATGAAACTCTGCACCATTTTCGCCAAACACGCCGAGCTCGGCTCGAAATCATTGGAGCCGTTAAGCGGTTCATCGCCTCCGGCAATCTTTTCCGGCGCCGAATTTCTGAGAACGCCAGAGAATTGGCGCTCGAGGAGCCGCTTCAGTCGTGACTTCACAACCGGCTTGGCTAGCTCAAGCCGAGTCCCTTCGGACGGAACCTGGGAATCAATTGGCTGAATTTTCATCGGAAAATGCATCGGCGATAACGACGACGACGACAATGGTTTAGAACTGAAACTCACACTCTCACTTGTTCGTCTTTTCCATTACCGATTCTTGAGAACTCAGAAGACAAAAACTGTGTAAAAAGCAATTAAACCTCTAAGTTCTGCGCAATCACCTTTCTCGATTCTCCGTCTTCGTTTTTAAAATTTGAGGACGGAGAAAGTCAGAAAAATCCAGAAAAAGGAAAAAGTAAAAAATAAAATATAAAAAAATTAATGTTCTCTGCCCAAAACTGTAGACGCTGAAATCAGAGCAAGCCTCTTCGATTTTTTTTCCCTCTCGTATTATTATATAGTGATAATAATAATCTGCCTCGGGGTTATGAGATGAAGCATGGAATAACTTGAAAACTATGCTAAGTAAAGTTGCTTTTGCTTAGGTTTTGTAATTTGTATTTGTAGTTGTACTAGCAGATACGCTTAGAGTTTCCAAACAAGTAGCGGCAAGACAACGTCAATTGGATCCCAAGATCGCCGCCAGCCACCGCCGGAGCCTCCATATTTCACGGCGTGGTGGTTGAATTTTCCGATGATGAGGGTGGGTAGGAGCTAAGGCGTGTGTGGTTGCGTGAGGTTATGGGTTTCGTGCAGGAGACGGCGAGAGAGGGATAAAGAGCAGATCAGAAAGCGAAGACTATTTAAAGGCAACGAAGACAAAAAAATAAATGGGATGACGTGGGAAGAAAGTGCCACCTGTAATCCTACGTGGCGGAATTGGAGAAGCGTCATGGTGAAGTGTGTTTTTGAAGCGGGTTTTGGTTCGTGATCTCGGCCCACGGAGCCACGTTACGGAGGTGTGGGTGGTCGTCCTTTGTGAAAGCCTCGTGATGCGGACAGGCTCACGACAGTGGCATGGCCCTGGGGCAATTCCAAAACCATTTATGCTGTGTTATTAGTTTCAGCAATCATATATTCTCAATTTTTTTTTTTACCAATTCTCTTAATATTTTATAGATTAAACATTTCAAAATGATGGATATTTCAGAGCATTAAAAAAATTATACTGTATTAACCAAGAAAGAAAAATAAATTTTTATTCTGTCTAAGAAAAAACCATTTTTATTCTATTTTTTTTTATCGATTTCTTAAATAAATAGTACTAAGAAATGTGGGCCAGAGAGTATCTCGTTAACCAAAGTTTATTTATAGAGCAAAGTACAACTAGTGTTTTCTTTAGAGAGATAACTAGTATTAACACTAATTAAAAAAAATTAAATAATTTTTTTTATTATAATCATAAAATTATATTGTTTGATTGCATATAAGATATATATTTTCTTGCCAACAAGATTTATTTTATATGTAATGATTAATCAATATTTAAATCTTGAACTATATAATTAAAAAATATTAATTATTATCATTTGTGTGAATCGTTGTTAATAATATATTTTTTTAATACATTAATCAATGTCTTAAAAAAATATAATAATATGGATGGCTTGCATTCCTAGAAGTTGAGTAATAAATAATTGTCGCATAAAAAAATTACTATGTTAGAGTATTTATTTTGGACTCCAATATTAAAAAATATAGTTCGTGTTCATTAAGAATCTTACCTTGTTTAATTTTCTTTGTTTTATTGTGTAAATGTTGTTTTTAAGATCTTTGTTATTTTCTTCTAATTTTTTTTATTTACTATTATATATACTGGATAGATTAAAATGTAATAAACAATTTAATGTATATTTATTTAAAAATATATAAGCTATTTTTTAAATGTAATTTTCTAAAAAATTACTTGACAAAACCCAATGGGATTAGGGTTGGTTATGTTTTCTAACCTCTGATTTTTTTAAACCCAAGCCTCTAATGTCATGTTGGTTTTTGCGAGGTTGAGAAAAGTCAAATTTATCATTAATTTGTATGGTTATCATGTCTACTAAGAAACTAGAATTTGTCTATTTCTAGTTAGAATTGTATTCTTTTACAAAAATTGAGTGCATGCGCAACAGTTTCAAATGATCCCAAACTTTTTTTTTTATATTTTACTAATTGAAAATTAAAATAAGTGATTCAAGTGACTAACTTATAGTTGTTTGCTTTCCATACTCCTAACTTACTTACCATTTTTCTCATTTTTAAAAAATATTTGGACTTAATTAATTAACCATGGTTCTAGAAACATACACCTCACATTCTCTTGCCTTAAAAAAAAGAATCTTCAACACATAACTCTAGTATGATTACTTTGCCTTTCCAATTGCACACTAATAACTTTTAGCGTATTTGCTTGTGCACTAACTCTACTACTATTATCGACACAGATAATGTAAAAATATATGATCAAATCAAATACTAATAACAATGGGATTTGATAGCTCCAAGCCGACTATACAATTTGCTAAAAACAAGTTAATCGTCCGATTGTTGCCAATGAGTCACCAAAAAGCTACAATACAATATAGGAAATTGTAAAGATACTTGCTCTTTATACCATGTCAAGATTTGCAATGCAATGTACAAAAATAGAAAGGAAGAAGACAAGAGAACCATAAAGAAGACAGAATTGAAAACAATGATGGATAGGTTTTCTATTGTATCACCTAATGCAGTCACAAAATTTGAGTAAATATATATACATCAATAACGCCAAACAAAATGTCTAGACTACCCTTAATTGGTTTTTTTTTCCCACCTAAAGGTTATTGAAAAATAGAGTACAATATATATTCAAAATCAAATACGTCATAATAAAGGGATAAACAAAGACAATATCTGAAATCAATACCCTATTAAGAAAAGGAGAGTATTGAAGTAAAGTCCACATTATGATCTTTATCAAGTCCTAAACATTGTTGAAGTAAAAATGAACACTCTGAAATATGTTATTGTTATCCATGATCTAAATAGACAAAAGCACAACATGTCAAAAAAGTATGGATACCATAAAACTTTTTTCCTTGATCAAATAACAAGAGATGACTAAACTAGATAAAATGGGTTGAAATATGATTAGTCAAGACCTAAAAAATGATCAATTCATGCATAAAATATATTTCAATTTTGATTTGTCATCAAACAAGATAGGAAAAGATGATAAATGTTTTTCTCAAAGGAACAACATGTGATAATATGCATGTCTTGTAGCTGAGACAATTTATTTTTTACACAAACTAAATTTTGATGTGTCAACTTATTCAAAATAACTCATCAAGATAACACAACTATAGTCACTTTGAGTGATGTAAAACTCTTTCGAATCCTTTCTTAAGAATAACAAAATGAGAAGAAAGTGAATTTCTTGACAACATTTGAGATTGTATAAAATTATAAGTTGATTTATCTAAAAAAGACTGAAAGAATCCTTCATTTGCATCCATTAATTCAGAAAAAAAAAACTCAAAACATTTGCTAGCTAGATTCGTCAACATTAGCAATAATAAATAATAATAAAAAAGCACGAAGTTATAGCAATTAACAATTTTTTTTCAAAAAATTGAAGTAAATATTAAACGTAGAATTGCCTAATTACACATGTCTAGTTTATGTAAATTTTGGTATGTATAATAATTAAGACAATATATAACAAAACATTATATGGTTAGATCATTAAAATTAATTTTGCAGAAATAATCATTGAACTAATAACTTAATCTTCACCGTATATATAAATAACAACTTAACAATAAGTATTGTTCATGAACATTAGAAACATATTAAATTGAAAATCTCGAGAGTATGGCCACTTGCTAGCCCACTTGAAGATAGAAAAGGATGTTATTTTGAAAGAAAAAGTGAACGGGTAAAAAGGGAACACAGCGATATCTATGTTCTATGCTGCAAAATAAGGGTGTGTTTGATTTACATTTTCATTTTCTGTTTTCATTTCTTGTTTTCATTTTTGGAGAATTGTTTTCATTTTCAAAAGATTAGAATTCTGAAAATATGTTTGGTTTGACTTCTTGTTTTCTGTTTTCATGAAATAAAAATACTGAAAATTTATGATATATTGATTTCTTATCTTTTTGTATTTTTAGATTTGCTTAAAATTACATTTATTACCACCGCAATTTCATTTTACCCGAAATGAGGTTTCTGTTCTCAACTGAAAACATTGAAAATGAGAATTTATTGTTTTCATTTTCGGGTTGTTTCCTGTTTTCATTTTCACTGAAAATGTTTTAAGAAATCCAACCAAACACATTTTCATCACTGTTTTATGTTTCCAGTGAAAATGAAAACAGAAAACAATCAAACCAAACCCCCCCTAAATGTCCAATGTACCCAGGAAAAAAAAATCCAAAGTTGAAAGTTAATTTTAGTCGGGGGACATTCAGGTATGTTTTTTTTTTTTTTCCTCACATATCTCCTTCTCGGATGTTATCCAATCAAAGTCATGATTGGATATTAAATATAAATATCTCTTTCAACAAAAATTTGAACAATTATTTATATGTTATAAAAGATTAACTCTTTTTACTAGAATCAATCCTTCCAATCGACACTCTCTGTTATTTGAGATATTGGGCTATTTTGGAAAAATACAGTTGCATTTGTTTTTGGAAAAAAATAATAATGCAGGGAATGTGGCCCTTCTTTGAACACGACGTTGACATGCCCTTCAAAAGACGCCACGGGTAACATTGTAGTTTTAAGCTGTTGGATTGTTTGTTGCGAAATGAAAATCACGCAAGTCATTTTTTAAGCAAGCATAATTAATAAAAAAAAAAGAGTTACAATATTTAAAACTGTTGGGTTCGCGTAATTGTGTTCCTCTCTTTTGGTGAAACAAAGATAAGTGTCTTTTTCGACGAGAGAACGAGAGGGGAAATTTCTAGACAATGATTATTGTAAACTAGAAAATAGACAAAAATTGTTTTGAGAAAAAGGACAAATGAATGATAACGATTGCATAATAGTAGAAATAATGATATTATCTTTATTTTTCTATAAGATTCTTTTTTGTAAAAGGCCGTTTTTTTAAAATTAATTATTTTGTTTATAATTCTTGAGTAAAAATATAATAATTAATTAAGTGAAATTTCAAAATATTCAAAGGCAACATTAAATAATTTGGAGTATAAAATATTAACAAATTTAATCTTACCAATTAAAATTTATAAATTTATGAAGTAGTTAAAAGAAGAGCTAGCAATATATCAAATCGACCTATTTTAAATATTTTCGGTTAAAAGTTTCAGTTAGTTAATAAAAAATATATAAATACTGTATTTTTTTTTTATCAAAATAAAAGAGGGATTTACTTTTAGTATCACCTTATCTGGTAGAAGTGGAGGAGGACATTTGAAGCGGTGGGAGAAGGTAATAAATGGTGGTCCGTAATGAAGAAATTGAAGTTTGAAAGTGGGGTCCAGTGGAAAAAAGAAAAGATGATGATTAATGTATAAATAAGCGCACCTATTATATTTGTTTTAATATTTTGATATATTAGGGAGACTTTTAATTTTATCTAGATATAGGATATGTGTCATTTATTGTTATATATTTTTGATTTAATATAATTTACATTTTTTTCCAATATAGTAAAAGTAAGGCCCATAATATACTTCCCTATGCCCTAGTTTATCTGATGGGACATCTTGCCATAGCCAATCCTATTTTGCCTCATTCAACTTGGTATACACACACGTTGGGAACTCATGATCATATATACTTACGAGTTCCGTTTTGTTGGAAGGAAAGAAAATAAGAGATGAAAAAAAGTTTGAAATTTGAATTAAAAAAAAAATAAAAAATAAAATTATTTGTTTGAAACAAATTTTATTACCCATTGGATTCTTCTTATTTATGTAGTTGCAATTTACATTATCCCCACTGGATTTATTTCTCCCCATCTCAACAATCTTTGACCACCATCGTCTCTTTCACAAAAAATACTGGTACCCCTAAAATGATAAATTGAGATTATTAGAAGAAGAGAGTTGGGGAGGAAAAAGGATCACGTGTGGGGAGCGTAGAGTACAACCATAAGGATCAAATGAATCCAACGGTTAACAAAATTTGTTCATGATGAGCCACTTAAAAGACTTGTCTACCGTAGCCTTGATATTAATTACTTTTGAATCTATTTTATTATTTTTTAATATATTCTTTTGAATATATTTTTATTATTAGTTCAAATTTATTAAAAAAAATAACTTTGTGAGTCTGATTTTTTATTTAACGAGTTTAATTTATGATTTTATAATTTTTAATATATTTTTATTAATAAAAATATATTAAAATGTGCTAAAAATATATCATTCACATTTTTATTTTTCTTAAACAAAGGAAGAGTATTTTTTTAAAATATCATAAAATTAGAGTGTTCGACTATCTGATAGGAATATGAATTATCCAATCTTTTGGTCAGCACTGCCTTTACAAGGTTTTAGTTGTTTTTAGTTTAACTTTTAATACAATATACTAAATTCACATTAAAATGGTGTTGGAGGAATTGATTTAAGTAATTTTTTTAAAAATAAGTAACTGGTGCCACAATGGCACGGCCTCTTTTTATATTTTGGTAAGTATGACTTGGTCCTACGACTTTGTTGGTTGTATTTTGTATGCTACTTAAGTTCTGTTAATTGATTATCCAAAATGAGAAGGGAGAAGTAGTGAAAGTACTATACTAAAATTTGAGCATGAAATTTCTAGATTTATGCAATGATTTTAATAACATCTGTCTTGGTAGCATTTTTTATTTATTTTTACTTAATAATCGTCCTAAACGTTGTTGTATAAATGAAATAGTGTCATGGGCCGAATTATAAACAGTTTTTTTTTACAAGATAAAATATCCATCTCTTCAATATTGGAAAATAGTGATATACTTTACAAACCGAATGTTTATAACACTTTTTATATTTTTTTATTATCACGCGTATAATTTTTGCGTAACTAATTAAGGTGTTTGTTTTTTTCGATAGAATCTCTCCCCTTCTTTCTATTCCGTTCCTTTGATCCTTTTAATGGACTATAAAATTAAGTGCTGTTTGTTTTTTCAATGAAAGATCTCAAACATCTTTAAATCAAAACTTTTATTTCTTATTTCTAACCTAATGTGACAAAATATATATATATATATATATATATATATATATATTCAATCTAAGATTAAATCAAACACATCCTAATTATCACCGGTAGAATCTAAAATTTGCGGGTTACACTTAGAGCACTAGAAAAGTTCATTTTAAATTTTTAAACTTTTGGTGGGTCTCATAATATAACATAAAATAAAAAACTTTTGTCATTTTTAATTTAATGGTAAAATATGGTAGAATCCCAATTTAAATTTTTGGATTTTACTTGCAGAGAGAAGAAAAAATTAGAATCTCTCTTTATTTCTCATATGCTATTAAAAAATAATTTTTTTATAAAAGTGAAATTATTAGAAAGTTTTTCTCTAAATTCAACCTGTAACATAAAAAATTCTTAAAGAAAAATAATAATAAATCTAATGAACTGATATTCTTGAAATGAAGAGTCCAATTCAAGAATCCCAGTTAAAAAATGCTGTTAGCGGTGGTGTTAGTGTAGTAGACTTGCCCCATTTTGCGAGTTGGCCGTATTGTGCAACCAATTGTGTAGCTAGTTGTGCTTGTGTTTGTGGCAGACAACAAAATCCTTAGATACAAATCTGCGTAACCTCCGATTTTGATCATTCTCCCAATAACACCTCATTCCAAGCATCAGAACATTGTCCAATTGTCGCCACTATAGTATTTCATTACTTCTTTTTCCTGCAAATGTCAAGTATCAACTGAATAATACCCTTTTCCAGGCTTTTTTTTTTTTTTTATGCAATCACAAGTCACAACCACCACTTATGTTAACTAGTGATTTACCAGGTCCGTGCAATGCATGGCTAGATTTTCTTTTTTAATAATTAACTTATTAGAATTAGTATAATATTGAATTTTACTTATATACAATCTAACATAATATATTATCTTTACGGTTTAAATATTAGATTATAATTTTAATGATAATGTGCAATATAATTATTTGGCTAAAATATCATTTTACTTATATTTTTTTTTTGTATTTTCTAATTTGATACTTTATGTTTCAAAAGACTCATTTTAATTCTTTATGTTTTCATAGACATATTTTAGTTTATTTTTGTCAGTTTTTCGTTAAAACTTAATTAATTAATTTGACGTAATGACTAAAAATTATAACATTGTGTAAATTAATTATTTAGACATAAGGACGGTTTTTAGTGGTCATATTTTTTTTAATTAAAATTTTTACATTACAAATTTCATCTCAACTTTAGATTCAGATGGTTTTTATACTCGCCGTCACTTCAGATCCCATCTCCGCCGCACTACCTCCAATCGCCACCCTCCCTTTCGACCACTACTGCCCCCTCTCTCCTTCCACCACCTTCAAGATTCTGTTATGTATCCGAGTCCAAAAATGTTTTATGATTTTTGTAAAGGTATGAGGTGGGAAGAGTAAAAACTCATGTGGAGGTAGCAATCCCCAATATATTTTTTCAATAGATTTAGGCATTTGATAGGAGTGGATATAGCAAGGGATATGCTAGGTGCATCCAGCAATATTGCTGGTGCACCAAGCAATTAGGTGAATGGGCAAAATTGTCTTTGCATTAAAAATAATAATTTCTTTTTCCGAAAGTTTTCTGGAAGAACCTTTTTTCGAAAGAACAATTTGTGTTTTACCGGAAGAACCTTCTTTCAGAAGAACAATTTATGTTCTACCAGAAGAACGAACCTTCTTCCGGAAGAACAATTTGTGTTACCGGAAGAACCTTTTTCCGAAAAGTTTTCTGGAAGAAGGTTCTTCCAGAAGAACAATTTGTTCATCTGAAAGAATCTTTTTCTGGGGAAGTTATTGGAAAAACTTCTTCCAGTAGCTTTTCCGGAAGAAAGTTCTTCCGGTAGAATATTGTTCTACCGGAAGAAGGAATTATTTTTTTAACACAAGAACAATTTTGCCCATTTACCTAATTGCTGGGTGCACCAGCAATGTTGCTGGGTGCACCTAGCATGTCCCATATAGCAAATGCCTAGATTTATCTGGACCAAAAGAGTTCAGAAGCAGCCCAATTTATTGTAGAACCCACTTAATCTAATTAATCCCAACCAAAAATCAACTTACTAACTAATTAGACCAACCCAAATAGGTTTAACAAAATAAACCCAAAAGAAAAATAAATGAAATATACAAATAAAAAGTAAAAATATCACAAAATAAAAAACCCCAATATTTAGCGGGATAAAATTTCCTAAAGCATTAACACTTGTCTTAATAAAACTCGGAAATATTAAGTTAAATAATTTAGTAATGAAAATATGTTTTTTTTTCTCACAAAAAATAGTTTTAATTCTTAAAATTAGTAAAAATAAATTATTTTAATTCCTATTTTTCACTTCCCTAAGAATTCAAATGAAATTTTCGTAATTTTGAGTATTAAATGAATTGACATTCGTATTTTTAGAATTTGATATAATATAATGCGCTGCCACTCGTTTAATGATGGTATGGTTTTACTTTATCTGTGATAGCAACCTGGATAATTCTCTTCCAACTTTTGGATAGAAAATCCAAAGCAGTATTGAACTTTCAATGAGAAGAAAACTTGCAGATACGGGAAAGTGAGGTGGGGGAGAAAGAAAAGTACTAGCAGGGAGGTTGAAAATGATGGTAGTCGGTGGAAGATAAGAATCATACACTCTTAATAAATAGAGCAATGCAGTTTGCAGTTCACAACCAAAAACTGGGCCGTTTAAAGAATTTGGGCCATTCTAATGAAATGCATGGTGGGCCAGTGAGGCCCAAAGAGGAAAAAGGAAAGAGAGTGCGAAATATTTTTGAAATTGGGAATGAAAAGTGTTTTCCCACGCAAGGTTGCGCGCCTCTCGATTTGAGAAAATTGAGAATTCAAAGTTCAAACATAACACATACCACATTTAATGACATCATAGGCACCCATTTGGATCTAATCCTCAGAATCAGCTTCAGCCTTTCTCTCTAACTCCCTCACTCACACTCACAGGTATCTCTCTCTTTCTCACCCTTTGTTACGAGTGTTGTTCTTTGCAACCAAGAAACATGTTCTCCGATTATGTTTCCATCGTTTCACAACCAAAAATTTCATTTTTTTTTTTACCTTTTGTTCCCAAGTTCTTTTCTTTTCTTTTCAAAATCGTTTTCTTCTTTGGCTTGTTTCTTCTATTTCTCCGTGTTCCGTTTTCTGAAACTGAAAAGTGTAGTTAAGCAATGGCGGGGAAAGGAGGAAAGGGGCTTCTTGCAGCGAAAACCACCGCGGCTAACAAGGACAAAGACAAGGACAAGAAGAGACCTATTTCTCGTTCATCTCGTGCCGGAATCCAGGTAACAAAGATTTGTTTCTTTTTCTTTCTCTCTCTGCTATACATTTCAAAGTTACTTTATCTGTTTCACATTCTCGAAGATTTCCGCTATTCTATTTTTTATTCCTTCTTTATTTGTTCTGGGATTTAAGGAACACTGGGTTGGGGCGATAAATACGAAATTCCTAGATTTACCCACTTGCAATTTAACAGCAAAGTAGGGATCTTTTTTAGTTTTGCGTACGGAAAATTTCGTACAGATGAATAAATGAAATGTAAGGCTTGTTCTTCACGTGCTATTGATTTTGTTGTAGTTGCTTGGTATTTGTACTTTGTATGAGTAGATATGGTTTTATGTTCTTCAATTGTTGTAGGAATTTGCCCTTTGCATGAGTACAGGCCTTTATTTTTTGTTAAATTTTTATATACTTGTGTTTTTAATCAACTAGATAGATATAACTTTTAATGCATTTTTTTTTCAAAAAATGAATAAATCTATTATATAAGTGAATATGTTAATTGTGAATGATGACAATATAATTGGAGAAACGTTACCAATATCTTATTCTTTAACACGCTTTTCTGAACATGTTCTTTACTATTTACTGAAATTCATCTGAAAATAGAAATTTGGTTGTCTCACTCTTTACTTCAATATAGATAGATTATTATAACTGTTTTATTGTATTGGAAATATAGTTTCCTGTGGGACGTATCCATAGGCAGCTGAAACAAAGGGTCCAAGCTAATGGACGTGTTGGTGCCACTGCTGCCGTATACTTAGCCTCAATTCTTGAGTATCTTACTGCTGAAGTTCTTGAACTTGCTGGGAATGCAAGCAAGGATCTGAAGGTGAAAAGGATAACACCAAGGCATTTGCAGCTTGCTATCAGAGGAGATGAGGAGTTGGACACCCTTATTAAAGGGACCATTGCTGGTGGTGGTGTCATTCCTCACATCCACAAGTCCTTGATCAACAAAACAGCCAAGGATTGAGCTCGCTCTTTGGCCTTCTGATTTCATGTTGCTGTTTACTGAGAACTAAGTTTGTGTTTATTGTGAATTGATCACAGTAGTAGGTTTGTATGAATGATTTATTTTAACAGTTTTATAACTCAGGTTGTAGTGTGTACATGGCTTGCTAGACAATGCTTTCTTTAACTATTTTAATGGGTCTGTTGTTAGAGCTTTAACCATGTTGGATTGCTTGCTAGACAATGCTTGCTTTTAGGTGCAATCTGTGATTTGTTGTTGTCTTTGTTGGCAATTGACCCCTCACCCCTTCATATATGGTTTTTCTAACTTTAATCTTGCGATCTGTGACCTGTTATTTATTTAGGACCTTGTTATTTAAAATGTTTTAAGAACTATTAATATTTTAACAATTGATGGATTTATGCAACGGATAAGATGCTGATTATAAAATTAAGTATTGCTCTGGTGTTTACTAGACGAAATTAGTTCCCAGCTCCCAGAATTCCACGCTATTCAATTTCTACCTACATATACGTATATTGTTCTCACGTTTTTTTGGGTCATGATTTTCAGTTTTTAAAATACTAGATAGATAGTATTCTTGAGTAAACTGTTTATTGTTTCTCGTGTGAGATTGACAGATGCATCCTCTAATCTCATACTTAAACAATATAATATTTTACCCAAATATACAATCTCTTTTACGGTCAATATTTTCAATCCGTATAAGAGCAGGTCTTGATCCCCCAAAAAATAAGAACCTGGCGGGGAAGGTTTGAGTGCAAAAATTGATGTGTTATCTTATTGTTAGTCCAGAATCCAGATAATCAGAATTTAGAACTAAGTGACTCAATAAGAATGGGGATTCAATTCTTGCTTACACGTTTCATTTTAATTTCTCTTTTTCTGTTCTTCATCCCTTTTGCTGGACCCTATTAGGTCATTGAAAGATACCACAAGGAAATCCCCTTCCAATGAACTTCCAAGGTGAGTTATAAGTAATGACTTAAATTGCCAACATGAATTAAATCTTGTCCTTCAAAGGTGAGTCTTGACTTACTAAAAAAATGACTATTAACTAAAAAATTGCCAACATGTTGAGAATTAAATCTTGTTCTTCATACTGTACTTCTGGTTACCGCCCTGCACTAAACTAAATGACGCTATTATTAAAAGATTTCTTGCCAATTATCCAATTTATAATAGCTATTTGACATTATATTGTTAAATGACCTCTCGCTAATTATCAAACTACAAGTACAGTTTACTTTTAATATTCTGTTATTGTAAAGATTTTTAACCGCCACCTAATTTGAAACTACTTTAATATAATATTTAAAGTAACTATTGTAAAAATTAAATACTTTCAATTATACAAAATACAACAGTCTATACTTAGTGAACTAAAAAAAAGGAGTCTATACATAGATAATAATGTAAAAATCCTTTACAATAATGATGTTATGCATTCCAATTAAATTCAATATTTTAACATTTGTATTTTCTTACATTAATAAGACAAACTGAGTAACTAATGTAGTGAGGAAAGTTGTGGCCTCTAGGGTAAATTATAAAAAGGGAGAACAATAATTTTATTTTATTTTATTCTAGCGGACAGTCAGAAAATAATTGAGTTCTTTAAGTACAGCAATCAGGGTTATATATTTATATTTTAAACTACGTTTATGGAAAATGTTTTGTTGAGGACAAATTTACTTTTGTAATCTCTATGCTTTAGCCTAAGGAATTAGTCTTGAATTATTGGATAAGAAACACCTTTTAAAAAAAAACCCTTTGATGTACACAAAATTTCAATGTGTAAGATTTTTTTTATATTATATATGAAACTTTGAAAGGTGTAATTTGATTTTATAATTTATTTCAACGTGTAATCAATTTTTTTTTTTTTTCTATTAGGGAGAGGTCTTATAGATAGCAGGTGGTGGGGCCGGAGGAGGAGAAATAATATAATGAAAAAATAAAAACAGATGGAATCCGATAAAAAGAGAAGATGGAGTACATTATATGAAACTGGATTTATATATTCACAATTCATTTTCTGGAACTTAATTAAGCTGATTTTGAAGGGACAGAATACGCAATTTAGACATGGCAACTATATGAAATATATGAAGTTTGTTATGCCAAGTTACGTGATGGAGCTAACATTTATTTTGTAGGTTCAAAAATTTAAGTGAAGGTGTTTGTAAAAAAAAAAACAATCAAGTGAAGGAAAAACTATCCTAGACATTAGTTTTAACAAAGACTTAAAATGATATTACGAATTACATTCATGTAATTACAAGTATTTCATTTAACACCAAAGGGCGATGTAGATAGAAATAGAGAACAATAGAATTATTAATTCATTATATATTTGCATCATCTTAGGAGAACGTATAAGCCAACAAGATTTTTATTTTTCCTTTCTAAATGGTATTTTTCTGTGGAGGCAATTTTATATGAAGAACGCTTACATCTCAATAAAAAAATGAGAATAGTAATTCGCCAAGTTGTGACTTCACCTTGTGTTTGGGTGAGGAATTTCAAATGCCAAAAATTTGAATTGCTTTTATTTTCATTTTTCAAATGTTTTGTTAGGATAAATCAATTCAAATTTCTTTTATTTTAAATTCTTTGTTTGGATAGGGTAATTCAATTTCCTCCATATGCAAAATTTTAATTTTACATTTTAAATAGATGAAAATTTAATATTAAACATTATAGAAAATAAACACAATTAATTTTGAAATATTAATTAAAAAATAATTTCAATTTTTAATAATTTATAAATACAAAATATTGATAATTTTAATTAGGGTTGTTTTGCCAGACCACATCCAGTGATGTTTTTAAATCGACATCAACCAAGACTATTTTTCAGTCAACATCAAATAGGGTTTCTTTGTCAAAGTATGCTCGAAATATTTGTCAGTTGACGTCAGTCGATGTTATTTTTTTGCTAACGTTGGTTGAGTCTATTTTTTAGCCGATGTTGGTTTGATTTTTTTTACCAACGTCGGCTAGGGTTTGTTTGGCCGACACCGGCTAGGGTCTTTCCGAACGACATTGACCAAGACTATTTTTAGCCAATGTTGGCCTAAAAAATCCTAACAGGCATTGACGAAAAAATCTACCCAATATTGGTTAAAAAATAGCTTGGTCGATGCCGACCAATAGAACCTATCCAATGTCGGCTGAAAAACATCATTGGTCAACGTTGGATGAAAAATCTCGAGTTGAAGTTGGCTAAAAAATAGCCCTGACCAATGTTGGACAAAAAACCCTATCCAACATCAACTATAAAATAGCTTTGGCTGATGTTGGCTAAAAAATAGCTCTCACTGATGTCGATCGAAAAAACTCTAGTGGATGTTGACTTTAAGAGCCTAGTCGATGTCGACTAAAAATAGTCATGCCCGATGTCGGTCAAAAATACCTGGCTGATGTTAACAGAAAAAACCCTAGTCAACATCAATAAAAAAACCTAGTTAATGTGGTTAAGAAATAACTATGACTGATGTTAGCCAGAAAACCCTAGTCAATGTTAGTAAAAAAATCCTAACCGATGTCGGTTAAGAAAATCTAGTTGACATAAGCCAAAACACCCTAACTAACATCCGCTAAAAAATAACTCTAGTTGATATTGGTTAAAAAATAGCTTTGGCTGATGTTGGCTGGAAAAACCTAGTTGATGTCAGCTGAAAAATCCCAATAGGTGTCTACTCGAAAGTTAGCCATGATCGATGTCATTAGAAAAAAATCTAGCCAACATCGGCAAAAAAAATCATTGGTCAACATCAACTAAAAAAACCTGGATGTCAATGGCAAAAAAAATATCCTTGGTTGACGTTAGCAAAAATTTCCCATGACTGACGTTAATGAGAAAATAACCCTAACCAACATTATCTAAAAAAAATCTTAGTCGATAAAAATTAGTTTTGGTTGATATTATAAAAAAAAATTCTGACCCAAAAAACCTCGACCAACGTCAGTGAAAAACAACTTATGTCGATATCGGCTGTAAAAACTTTGGTCACCCGTAATTATGAGTGTTGAGCGAGAAAGAGTCGCGAGCAAGAACGTGAGTTAGAGTGAGCATCTCCGAAAAAAGAATTTCAAATTCTATATTTTTTTAGAGAATTTGAAACCCCACTGTTTTAGTGAATCCAAATGATTCATAAAAATACCAAAAATTAAATCTCCTTTCCAATACTCTATCCAAACAAGCTATTTTATCATGAATCATTTTAAATTCTTTGAAAAAATAAATTCTCCTGTTAAATTTTTCCATCCAAACATACTCCGCGAATTCCGTATAACCTACAAAATAAAGCATGTAATACCCCGAGACCACTATTTCCGAACCAGGAGCATAAGCTTTGTGTGAAGATTCTTTCCATGCACTGTTTGTTTTTTTTCTTTCTTTCTTTTTACTTTCTATATATAATTAACTAATTAAGCCCTCTCATCCCTCCATTCCCCATTCTCTCTCACACAAAATGGAAGCAAAATTGGTTGCACAGTGCAAGAGTCCAACACTAAGTTTAGCTCACCGAAAACCAAAACACCCTTGTGTGGTGGTTGGAGTGCTGGCAAGGCCTGTTGATGAGATTTCAGGAGAAGCAAGAAAAACAAATCATGTGTACAAAGATGGTTTGTTTGATCGCATAACCATAAACTATTTATCAAAATGCGTTCAAGAGGCAACAGGTTCCTAGCTTCCCTTTTAATTCATACTACCCTTCAATGAGTAATTTGTAATATTCTTTTTGTCATTTTTCTTCATTTTGAGTCTTATAATATATGCAGGACTCAGAAATAATAAGAGTGGGTATGAGAGCCTGGTAGATGCTGCTACCGTGGCTTCACAGAGATTTAGTCCTGTTGAACAACATCAACTTGTCATTCAATCCCTTGACAGAGCCTTCCCCAAGCCAATGCTTTTATTGGTGAGTTGTGCATTAGTGTTCTGCTTTGATTATTTTTTTCTTTGTCAAGATATTTTTATAGGCAGAAGTTATGAGATAAAGAATAGTAGAAATTATTAAAGTAAGTTATTTCTTTTAACAAAATATTTTTTGTATGAATAATTACGAAGTCAAAACTTTTTTTTATAAACAAATGTTAATTATTAGTTGGTATGTTTATGTTAGTGGGAAGATTTGTACTCACCATTTATCCCTTCTTTCTTTCACACTTTACCATCAAATTAATCTTATATTTTCTTAAAATCAAAGTTTTGTTAACATATTTAAGAAATTGAATCATCTGTTAACTGCATTCATCTTGACAGAACTCGTTGGTTGTTTTGATTTGAACTTTTTTTATATATGTTATCTTTTTTTTTTCCTCTCATGTTTTATGTCTTTCAAAATAACTACTTCTCACTTCCATTTATCCCTTCTTTCTTTCACCCTTTACCATCAAGTCAATCTTATATTTTCATAAAATCAAAATTTTATTAACATATTTAAGAAATTCAATTATCTATCAACTCATTCATTTTGTCCGAACTCGTTGATTGTTCTGATTTGATCTTTTCCTGTATATGTTATCTTTTTTTTTTCTCCCATGTTTTGTGTCTTTTCAAAATAACTACTTCTCACTTTCATTTATCCCTTTTTTCTTTCACCCTTTACCATCAAGTTAATCTTATATTTTTATGGAATCAAAATTTTGTTAACATATTTAAGAAGTTCAATCATTTATCAACTGCATTCATCTTAGAACTCGTTGGTTGTTTCGATTTGATCTTTTCTTGTATATATCTTTTTTCTCTCTCCCATATTTCTTATCTTTCAAAATGAGTACTTCCCACTTCCATTTGCTTGGCATTATAGAAGTGGAGAAAAATGGAACATAGCGTACATTCTTGGAACTGTACTTTTTCCTTGTTGTTGATTCCAATATACAATACACTAGTTTAAGGTCTTTCTGGTCCACTTGTGCAATTTCCAATCTGTTGGAATTTAAACTAGTTTAATTGTGAGCAATGATTAATTATATGTTGTTATGCATGAGCAACGGCAGATAAGGAAACTGCTACCACCATCTAAATTCGCAAGGAAATTGTTTGCCGTCTTCACCACTTTGTTCTTTGCTTGGTTAGTTGGGCCCTCTGAGGTAAGCAACCCACACTATATATAGTTTTATGATGAGCACATGCTACTTGTTATATAAAATCCTAATCCTATGTATTATTAAGATAATTTTTAATTGATTGAGATTTGAGAGTGTTACACTAACAATATATTTAAATTAAACTCTTTTTAATATTAAATATTATATTTTATAATAAAAATATTTTTATTTTCATAACTGTTTTCTTTAGGAAAATTAGTTTTAATTATTGATACAAAAAAATAAAAGATAAATAATTTGATTTCATAATAGGAACGTACAATTGGAGATCTCGAAGGATGATGGCCCAATAGAAGTTGGGATAAGTTAAACCACATCCATGTTGTTGTGAACCCAAAGGAAAATCTGGATCTTATGCTCGCTGAGTGTTAATCCACGACTAATACTAAGATTTTTTGAGAGTCCATTTTTCAAATAATTAAAAAGAATAATTGTAGTTTTGCACATTGTATTTATTTTTGAGAATGAGATTTTACCTCTTTCAATTATTTTATTTTTTATATCCCCCCTCATTATATAATCTTTAAAAACTTATGTGAGTGATATTGTTTTTTTTTAAGATTTTATATACATTTTTTAAAATTAAATTATTGCTATTATGAATACCTTATTATGTTAAAATTAAAATTAAATTAAATTAAGTTTATTTTAAATTATAATTACAACTACTATTGTTTTAAAATTAAAATTAAGTGATATTTATTATTGTTATTGTTGGTCATTATATAAGCCTTTTAAAAATTGATTATTAAACTAATATTTTAAAGGTTAAATATCTACTTTTTATTATTAAATTAGTCTTTCAATAATAAAATTAATTATCATATTAGTTTTTAAAATAATAGAAAAAAGACTATGCAGTGATAGTGTGAAATAAAATAATATAGTTCATCAATTAAAAACTAACATGTATAATAAAATTGTTAATTTTACAATAATTATGAAAAGTCATACTACCTTAAAAGTCATGCAGCATACTAACATTGATATGTGATTGAGTGACAGTTTAATACTGAATGTGTAGCCATTAAATTCTTAAAATATACTTTTTTGAAATTTTAAATATTTAAATATTAATTTGAAAACAAATTCGTAAATGTGTGGAATTCAATTTATTTTAAAAAAATCCAACTTTTGCTTAATTTCTTGAAATATTTAAAAAAAAAAAGATGAATTATTTTCTCAAAACAAAGCTATTGCCAAACGAGTACTTATTTTATTTGCTCACTATTTTTTTGGTGAAGAGTAATGAGGTGATAAATAAATTTAAGATTTCTTATAGTTATTAACTATTTGAGGAGGGTACAGTTGGAGCACATTCCATCAAGCATGAAATACAAACAACCTTCCAGTCCTATGGGGAACAGAACAGATTGAAGAAAATTTAAGAAAAAAGGACTATGCATTATGATATAAAATCGTGTTGCGATGATTAATACCCTAGACATCATGCAATAGGCGTAGTAAAGCAATCATTTCCCAATTTTTGCATGCATAAATAACATAATGGACAAGCATATGCAGGTATATATCCTTTTACTTTCTATCCTATGTTTTGTTCATTTTTGAATCTAAAAAGATTAACCGCATTAGTTTAACCATGTGAAGGTGAGAGAATCGGAGGTCGAGGGGAGAAGAGAAAGAAATGTAGTTCACATAAAAAAATGCAGGTCAGTTTAGCTTTCATTTCTATTTGAACCTTTTATCTTTAACAAAGAACTTTGGACTCCAATTATTATGCTCCATTTGAGACTATGACTATATATCATGATCACTGTCCAAGGTAATACAACAACAACAAGCCTTATTCTACTAGGTGGGGTCGGCTTCCAAGGTAATGCCAGTCCCAAAATCATGATTTTTCATTCCCATCATTCTAATGATTTCACCCAAGCAATCTAACATCTACCCCTCCCCCGCTCTAAATTTGTTTAAACGACAATTAGCAACTTTGTACATTTTATTTTAATGTAAATCAAATTAAAAATAAAACAAAACATTATCACTATTAAATAAGAGTAAAAAAAATATGCATAAGGAGCTTTTGAGAGGAACAAAAAATAATATAAACATTAAAGCAAAAAATGATATATTTGACAGAAGAAGAAAAAAAAGACACATGACTCAATAAGAAAGAACACAACTTGTTTTTAAAAAATGCTTTATTTAAAGAGTAAAGATTTAAATTTATAATAGAAGAGTGAATATATGCAGGTTCTTAGAAGGGACAAATTGTGTAGGAATGTGTATCAACCTTTGCAAACTCCCATCTCAATCGTTTATAAAGGATTCTCTGGGTATTTCAGTCAACATGGTCCCTAGTAAGTTTCCTTAACAACTATTTTTATGAGCACATTCCCATGGCCAAAGAGAGCTACGTTTACATAGACGAATTTAATTTGCATCTGAGGAGCAATTACTCAATAATCATTGAAAGATTCATTGAATATTGAATACCGAATATCGAGTATTAAGCCATATTATATTTATCGTGCATTACTAATATTCTAAGGACGAACACCGGTTCGGTACTGGGATGTTATTATAAAAATTGTATTGTATTTTATTTTATAAATATTGTCGTAACTCTATTTATCAATTAATAATTGAAACAATTGTTTTACTTCTGATAATATAGATACACTTCTCAAACCTCACTAAATCTTGTGTTCATTTGTACGTGTTTACTATGATCTTTAAAATTCATGTTATTAATATTGCTAACAATATTAATTTTAAAGTAATATATAACGAAATATAGATATGAGATACATCATCAATAATTAATGAAATGAAGCTTTTCTTTAAAAAAAATGTAGGTATCAAAACTAAAAAAAAATTCTTTAGAAGACTAACATTGGATATTTAAGAATACCTTATTTTTAGAAAGAAAGAAAAAATAATACTTTTTAAACTTCATAAAGTAGCCCCTAGACATGACATCATATTTCTCATGAACCCACCGCAACAAATGAGTTCAATTCACCAAAAGCATTGAAAATCACATCATGAGGACAGAATCAACATTATGCATAAGTCATTTCGAGGAATAAAGGTTATTTTACTCGCAGATAACAGGACCTCGTAATTGACCACGGTAAACGAGCAAAATTCCTACAAGTACATGAATACACGATTGACTAACCCTCATTAATCAACTAATTAAATTAAATGGATATATATATATATATATATATATATATATATATATATATATATATATATATATATATATATATAGAGAGAGAGAGAGAGAGAGAGAGAGAGAGAGAGAGAGAAGAGAATTTTGATTGTTACTTTGTGTCTTTTGATTTACAGATTTTGATGACATGAGTTGTGAGATGATATTTGGCCAGGATCCCCCAGAATCAACTGATGATCCAGCACTCAAGCAGCCGTGTTTTAAACTATGTAAGATATTTCTTACATTAATTTACTCGTAAGTTTTCAAAGTATAGCAAAAATTTAAGAAACATTCAAATTAATGTAAAAGGTTATTAGTTATAACTTCAGACAAATAGAATGTAACTAAAATTGTCTGTTCATGTATCATGCAGGCAAGGCAAAAAGAAGCCATGGAACGAATTGCCTCGTTATTAATTAATGCAGCAGGTGAGGAAATAATTTCAGAAAACATCCATTCAATACTATACACTAGTTAATAAATGAATTTAATTTGTTTCTTTTATGGTCACATTAACTTGTTCATATGCAATTCTAGTAGAAAAGTGAGAAGCATTACTAAAATTCCAGTATGAATTAATTCTTAATGTTTACATTAATTAATTTTTTTAAACTGAGCCTAGGAATATTCTTGGCTATGTGCTTACTAGGATTGAATAGGGAATGACATCACAGGTGCCCTATAAACCAAACTAATTTTCATTTTTGGGTGAGAATTGTTTTGAGTTTTGACTGAAGATTGATTTGTTGTAGGGTTTCAGGTCAGCAAGGAAGAAACAAGAATGGCCCACCTTTCATATGCTGACAAAGCTGAGACTCATCACCCATCGTTTTTATTAGGAAAACAGCTAAGTGGTCCAATGCACTTTTAGCCATTAACGTCTCATCTGCAATTGGATTTCCGTCATTTCAATACTTAGAAAGCTATAAATTGGCGCTCAAGTATGCAGAAGTAGAGTAAGTGGACACTGGAATATTTATATGGTATATACATTGGTAATTTGGTAATTGGCATAGTGTTCTTTCCAATGCCATTTTCTTCCTCCTTTTTTTTTTCCTAATTCATATATTGCTATAGTATAGGATGATTGTTACAATAAATAAATGATTATTGATTACTGTAATTTTCATTTTTACTTAAAGGAAATTTTAGCTTTTAAATCGGTAATTATAAATTGTTTTTAGTCTTTAATTTTAATTTTTAATGCACGTGAATTAATTTAGTTTCTAACTTTATTATGCATCAATCAATTTGATTCCTAACAATAATAACTGTGAGATCTATTGATAGTTATTAAATTTGACAATGATCATCAAATTTAGAGACTAAATTAACTTATCAGTAATACTGCTACTATTTAGTACAAATAAATTTTTACAAGACTGAGCATAAAAAGTAAGAACAAGTAACCATACATGCTGGGTTTATATAAAAAAAGATGTTTTTGTGTGATTTTCTTAACTAATCACATTCCTTCATAATGTCTTCAAATACTAAATAGCATTTACCTTAGGATCAAATTTTGTGTTAGGATCGAACTGGTGATATCATTTACAGAATGAATTGATTGACAACTGTCAAAATTTGCCTCTAAATTTACTTTTTTTTTTTTAATAATATTAATATTTATAATTTAAAAAATTAATCTAGTATATTATTCATGAGTAAAGGAATAGTATCTAATTAAAGGACACTCTAGACTTCAAAAAAAAAAAAAAGACACTATAGAACTTCATTATTTAAAACATCCCATCTTCCTTTTCTTCCCGTGACGATTTTTTCTCAAACAGCAGAAAGAATGTGCATTATTAAAAACAATAGACCAAAAATAAAGAAAATCACAAGGTGTGCAATCTTGGTCAAAGATTACATCGTATAAGATTCCCAAACCTATCCAACGTCCAAACTTAATAATGAACCCCTTATCTGCAAAAATTAAAAAAACAAATACGCCACCTGGATAAGTCTATTAATTAGAGGCACCAAAAAGCATAATACGTCACGAAATTTTAGTCAAATTTTTTCTCTTTCTATTCACTAAAACAAACCTTTTCCACCTGTTCATTTTCTACAAAACTAAGGATAATGCAAATGAAACAAGAGAATTTGATCGATTACCAAACAACATGCAAAACAATCGAGAGTGAGATTGATTATTATGCTGGGCAGTGGGCACATTCCTGAAAAACACAATATACCAGAAATGCCTCGGTGAATTGCACCTTCATTACTAAATTAATGTAGTGTCTAATAAGTGTCTTGCATCAGAGTGATGGAATTGGCATCTCTAACAATATGATGGACCGTCCCATAGCGAGGCACAAGACAAGACCCTCCCATAATTTCATCAAATACCGGATTAGTTCAAACAATAATAAACTTGTCCCCTATGTGTTTTGATTAATTTGCTAAAAATAAGAGAGGGATAGTATATTATTCATATAATATTTTGTATTCTCTTCTTGACATCATTATTTTAGTTTACACGTTTCTCATCTTTTTCTTTTGTTATATTAATTATACAAAAGAGAAATGCTTATACCTGAAAAATGGAAACCGGGAGAGAGAATAAAAGGAGCGAGTAGGGGAAAAATGAAATAGATACCCCATCATCAGCCCATCTTATTTGACATTGAGAGAGAGAAAATTTAGATATCATAAATAATATGATGTAAGAAAAGAAAAAGAATCTTGATCTCCAACAATAATGTTTTTAATTTTTTAACCGCACAAATATAGTGATTCTAATAAATGACTAATCTTAGCTATTAAATTTTACGAAACTGAATGACAAATATTAAAAGTAACTTTTTAAAATAATTTGATTCTTTCTATTTTTTTATTAACCATAATATTAATATAAAATATTTATCGTTAAAAGTAAAAATAAAAAATAAAGTATTCATCACCGAAAATAATAACTAACTTCCCTTAAAGATCGTGAGTGCACAAAACACATGTATTCTCTCCCAAAATGGTTATTGATTCATCCTCATTAAAATTAAAATAAAGCATTATGCATATATTTTCATTTCAAAAGTTAATTACCATTGGTTAAAAAACTTCATCCTTTTGCTTTTCGGTTTGAACGTAGAGGATACAGTTCTAAAAGAAAGATAACCAAAAAAATAAAGAATATCACATGAGTGCTTGTAACACATACGGCAAATTTCCCCATTTGGGGTAGTTTTAAAAACTTTTTCCCCATATGGGATGCTTTTAAAACTATTTATTCAAGGAGACTCTTTTGGACGTAAGCTGCATGCATGGTTAAGCAAATCGCCAGTGGGACTGACGGGTTTGCTGCTGGTGACTGGACTCGCCACTGCCAGTGACGATAAGCACATGCAAAGAGAGCAAATCGCCAGTGAGACTGGCGATATAGATGCAAGGTGGAAACAGCCAGTCAAACTGGCGAGTTCCAGGCTGTTTCGTAGGCCAACTTTTTTTAGGCTTTTTTAGGTGGCAGGTGTTGTTTAGCTTTTTCAGGCCAAAAGGCAAGTTGCAACTGCCATTGGCGAGTTAAGGACAAGTTGCAATTGCAATTGGCGATTTAGGGCCAAGAAAATAGCCATTGGAAATGGCGATTCAATGCCTTTATAAACTCGAAAAAAAAACCTCAGTCATGTTGTGTGTTCAAAACTGCATTTTAGTTGTGTGTTGAAAACTGCAAGTTCACAGTGTTGGTGTTTTTTCCCAAAGCGATCAAAACTGCATTTTAGTTGTGTGTTGAAAACTGCAAGTTCTCAGTGTTGGTGTTTTTTCCCAAAGCGAGTTTATTGTGTATTCAAAATTGCAAGTTGTTAGTGTTGGTGCTGTGCGTTCAAAGTTACATTTCAATTTTCAAAAATTGTAAGCGTTTCTTGAGATTTAAATTTGTGCGTATAAGGTTTGAAATTTATTTGTTGAGGCATAAATTTGTGAATCAGGTTAGTAATTTTGAGTCAAATAATTTGCATTATAAAATATTTTTTAAGTAATTTTTTAGAGCATTTTGAATGTTTTGTTTTAATAATTTTTTAATTAAATTAGTCTTATATTTGATATGCTTCTTTGTGGGTATAAAATAGAAATTTTTTTTGATGATATTTATCTAAAGAAAATATTTGAGTCCCGAAAAAAATTGGTAAATATGAAATTTTTAGTATATTTTTAATTAGATTAGGTTGGTATTAATACTTTGTTAGTGTTAAAAATTGATCGAGCGTGTATTGTGAAAAGTGTCTGAAAGTAAAAAAATTTGTAACATCATAATTATTCGAAATATGTATTTTTAGTGTGAAAATTTATTTTAATATAAAGTTATAGTAAATTTATTTTATGAGCATTTAACTTGAACGGTATTTAAAATTAATTCTTTTTCCATTATATTTATTTGTAGTACGTAAGTTGAAGTTATTATTATGAAAATGAATTATTTATAAATAATACTAACTTTATTTATGGTTTATTTGGGCTTTAAAATTAGTACCTAGGAATCGTTTATTTTTTTAAGTTTTTACCATGAAAAATATTTAAAGTTAATAAATTTTTTATAGAATAATGTTTTAATGTAAAATTGTGTTAAAGAGACTTTTTGTGATTATATTTTACTATTTTGAATTTATTATGATTAATTAATTAAAATATTTTTTTTGTAGGTACACGATGAATTCGGTTATAACAGTGTTGTATTTCAATGGAAGGGTATATAAAGATAATGATGGTGTAATATTTGAAGGCAGTAAAAAAGTGATTCAGATTAAACGTGGAATTAGTTTTAGTGCTTTGAAGAAAAAAATTGGAGACAAGGTAAAGTTACAAAATAATGAAATTATTTCTGCTATCAGTTGTAGATTTTTAGTGTCGGGAAAATATATTGCCTTGCAAATCTGCGATGACAAAGACGTTGAAACGATGCTGAAAAGTTTTAAACAACAGCAAGAAATGTCAGTTCTATAATTCTACATAGAAAAGGATGTGGCTGGTGGTTCAATGTTTCATTCTGCAAATTCGCTTACATTATGTGAAAATTATTTATCTAATGATGAGACACAACCGCCAACAAATATGAGCAATTTACATCTTCACGAAGATGATGATGATGATCATGATGTGGCTGGTGGTTCAATGTTTCATTCTACAAATTCGCTTACATCATGTGGAAATTATTTATCTAATGATGAGACACAATCGCCGACAAATATAATCAAATTAAAATACATAATAAAATTAAAAATTGTTACACGTACAAAATTTTTACACAATAAAACTTAAAATAATATCTAAAATACTCTACAAATAACATAATTAAAAATTAACATAGCAACATAAATTGAAATAAATGACCAAATTAAAATACGTACTTAATAAAATTATAAAATAAAACACGTACATAAATTTAACACAATAAAACTTAATTTATTAACTAAAATACTCTACACATAACAAAATTAAATATTAAAATACCTACATTAATTTAATTAAATGACCATATTTTTTTCCAATTATTAAAATTTAAATTATATAACAAATATTATACACAAAAAAATGATATTAAATGAAAAAAATTTCAAGGAATAAAAATTTTAAAGAACGTATATATAAAATTAATAAAGTATCATATATTTTAATAAAAATTATAATTCAATAAACTAAATAATATTTACATTCTATCTAAACCTAAAATACCATATATATAATACAAATAATATCATACAAACCTAATAAATCTAAACCAAATAATAATAACATAACAACTAAAATTAACGTACAAATAATTTTCACAAATAATAACATGCAAATTTTAAAAATCTTAACAAAATTATATTAATAAATCAACTATAACTAACGTACAAATAATAATATACCAACTAAATCATATTTAAACATACTACTTAAAATTTAAAAGTTTCACCTAACATCAACAAACTTAGCATATCTATATATAAAACAATTAATACTATACTAATTTACAAAATTTTTAAAAAATAATATTATCAAATTAACTAAAACTAACCTAACAATATATATAACATAACTAATAATATATAATTAAAAAAATCTAACTTAAATAATATTGACATATTAACTAAAATTACCAAGCCAAGTTAACAAACACTTATCAAATAGAAAAACCACGTAATAGCTCGTAGGAGAAGAAACCACGTAATAGTCACAGGAAACACCACAATCCTCCAACAGGAACAATCACGTAAATAATTTTCACTAAAATTATGTTTCAATATATATATAATACAACATATATTTACCAGTATAAAATACTTACCAGAAACAAAACAAAAAGAACAGCAATGTAGTGCAGTAATATGAAGAAGAAGAAAGCGTAGCAGGTGTAGCTGAGTTCCTGCTTTTATAATGGACACGTTTGAAATAAAGCAAATCGCCAGCCAACTTGACGATTCCGGTGAAGCGCATCCCGCCATACTCATTGGCGAATCCACCCTGCTGCAGCTGCAACCCTGCATGGCTTGCTGCATGGCCTGTGCCACTGACGCCTAGCCCTGAGGCCTACATGCTGGGAACTCGCCAGTCAAACTGGCGGTTCCCCTTGTTGTAGCATGTCGCCACTTCGAATGGCGAGTTGCAGTCAAACATGTGCATATCGCCACTGACAGTGGCGAGTCCAGTCACCAGCAGCAAACCCGCCAGTCCCACCGACGGTTTGCTTAACCATGCATGCAGCTTACGTCCAAAAAAACTCCTTTGAATAAATAGTTTTAAAAGCACCCATCTGAGGAAACAGTTTTTAAAACAACCCCAAATGGAAAAATTTGCCTAACACATACATGGTCTCAATGTATCTTTACCCGAATGGAAAAGGTACGAAAAAACTTGGAATCGGAAGAGGAGTGGCTAATTGTCAACAGGCAGATGCCAACAAACATTTAGTTCAATCAAGGCCCCACATGCCCTTTTGGTGAGGTGTTTAGCAGATAATTCGGTCCACTATTGTCTATAGTATTATTTTTAGAGTACTTGATTAAGAGCCCTTTCTTAAAGCTTTTACTAAAGGTCAAAATATATTTCCTTCAAAAAAAAATAAAAATTCAAGATATTTACTTTGTTATTTCCTACTTCCAGTTGAATGTACCTTTTATTCTCTATCTTTTTTTTTTATCACAATACCACCTATCCACCCCCAAAACAAGGTATATCTTCAACATTTTCCTTTCTATAAAAAGTAATATACACAAATCATCTTTTATTTTAAACACCCTATTAATATCTCCAATTTCTCTCTTCATGTAATGTCATCAATTCTATCATACTTATATTTTTCTTTTATTCTGTCTAATTATTGGATAACACATTTAGATTTTTATAAACCATAATTTCTATATGAAGGATCGTCCAAATGTTCTCTTTGCATTATCCAACACAATTAAAAATAAAAATCTGTCTTACTCGGTAGTCCTTGTTTTTCAATTATTGTCCCGTATTGTTCTCACGCCGTGGCCACCCTCCCATCCTCTTATATCAAACATTAATAAGGAGTACTTAACATTGGCAACAAGTTCATTTATCACAAGGCCGTGGAAGGAGACAACAGTAGTTAGTAGCCATGACAACCAATGAAGACAAGGAATGGACACTTTTAATGAGTTTTGGAGCAGTGGCATGTGCCTCATCCACTTCTCTTTCACACAAGCCTTGTACGTGGTTAGGTTTGTGCCCTTTTGAGGAGACACAAAACCCTAATCCTTGGATTTGGTTGGGGGTTGGCCAATGGGCCAAGAGGCTTAAAGAAAAACAAAATGAGAGAAAAGGGTTAGACAGAGGCCCACGTAGGATTAAAAAAAAGGCTGGAAAGTCTGCTACTCTGGTACCATATGCTGCTTAGATAGCTCCCCACTTGTCACTGCCCCACCACCATGACCGAACCTTTGGTGCTTAATAATATGAGAAAATAGTGCATATATACGATTTTGCCAAATGATATCGTGGTTAAAGATCTAATGCCAACTCTCCCACCATCTTTATAGATGTGGATTTGAATCTTCTTGACAACATTTTCCTATTTGATGGCCAAAATTCTTCTAGAGATTAGTTGAGTACCTATAACGGAGTGAAATTCTTGCGCTTTGGGCATGTAAATTTATAATCCTCTAGGTGAGTATTCGCTCATATATAATCCAACATGTCATTGACGCCATATCTCTCCGTTTTTATAAGAAAAAATAATGTAAATTTGATCACTTTTACATTAGTTATAAATTATGCAAATTATGCTTTCTCATTGATTCACACTCAACTGTATGAAATATTTTACATTGGAAATGCATAGAAATTAAGCTATAATAATATTATGGACTGTTCATGGTCAAGGGTTTGGAATGCACATGACTTATTGCAGACGTATAGATTCGAAGTTGTACCTCCTATCGCCCTATAATTGAGGAAAGAAAAAAGAAAAGATAAGGAGCCATGGGGAATCATGGCATAGCATAGCTGTTTAAAAAATAAAATTAAAAAAATGTAAAGCCTCAAACTAAATAAAAAATAACAATAATAATATAACTTGAGAATATGATTGAACATGAGTTAACAATACAATATAACATAAATAAGTACAAAGGAAAATAAATATTTAGAGGAAAATTTTTAGATAGTTTGGGTTGAAATACTCAGGTATTATCCTTTGAGAGAACATGTCCTCGCTGTATGGGTAAGAGAAGATACAACAATCCGTTGTTCGATGGTCAGTGAAAAGATTCCCGAATCTTTTTAACATTAATGTTTTTTCTCTAAAAAAATTAAATTTTTTATAAGAATATGAAGAGAAGAAATTTAGAAAAATAGAAAAAAAATATTATTGTTGGTAGTACCTAACAAAAATATTTGTCTACTTGTGTATGTTGGCGGAAGAAGGAGGAAGAAATATATAAACATAAACCCAATTATCCAGGAGTAAAAAGTTACTCAAAGTAAAACTAATACACCTAGTAAACTTTGGAACCCAATATAAAAAAACACAAATATAACAAACAAAAGTTACTTGTATAGTTATTAAAAGTAAAAAAGCAAAATATTAAAAAATAAAGATTCTAGTTTTACGTAATAGATTTTAAAATAAATATTTTATTTTTATAAAAAAAAAAAATATAAGTAATATATTTTTATAAATTTTAAATTACAAGAGTATGAATTATTGGATCTGCATCATGTACGTCCTTGTTGTCATGCTACATTTGAGATCCAACGAGTTAGGTTGGATGACGCGTTGCCATCAAAGTAGTTAATGTAACTATCCTGTAACTAATTAAGGAGCCGATTAAGCAATTGTGGGCCAGTTGGTACTTGCTCTATTCATCTGTTCTCTCGTCACGTTTTCTTAATTGGGCCGAATATTTGGATTAATTATCACTTCTTAAGGATGGGAATGTAATTAAAAATAGAACTATAGGAGAAAGCAGCACAGAAAGAATAATCAAGTATGCATCATCCAAAGATATTATGTGTATTGATGCATGAATTATTCGTTGACGGATGTTACATTTTCATTGATGAAGACAAACTAATATAATAATATATATCTGACCATATGTGATTTCAATTATGTCAATCTCATTTTAAAGGATGCTTATGATATACACCATTTATAGAATACGGGTATTCTATAATTTATTAGGTCAAATATTAATCACATTCATAATGTTAATCTAAGAAAATTTTACCTACGATAAAAATTAAATATAAATTCTTTCATTAAATAAATTATTCTCATTATTATGAATATAGTACGGTCAATACTAGTGCACCAATCATGTCAATTATACACACCATGTATGTGAGTATATAGTATTTGGTCACGTGGCTGACTTAGTTAGCGAAGACAGGGAGAGTAGGCCCTATTGAGACTGAGACACAGAGGACCCAGAGTCTTGATACCTCCATATCCAGGTTTGTCATGGCAATTTCCCAATCGGAAATATCGGCATCAAACCATTTTCATGGCAGTTCCGAAACTGGACAAAACCAACTTAATAGGTGTTGTCTCTAGGTTACTTCTATGATTTCAAAACAAGAGAAATGTCCATCATGACAACAATGCATTCTTCAATTATCATTATCCGCTTGTCAGAAAAAAAAGTGGGAAACAAAATGGGGTACTGACATAAAACGTTCAAAACTGAGGGGGTAAGTCCATGATTGGAAGCTTATCACATCATTGAGTTCCCAGGTGAGTTGTCACTCTTAACTGCGGATAAATGATTTTCATAGGCCAAATAAATCTAACTCACTGATTAAATATGATGTTTGAGTGTTAATATTTTATTTTAATGGATAAAAAAAATTGATTTTAATAACAAATTTTAAATATTTTTTTTTAAAATAAAGCACTTATCTTTTGTTCAAAACTGGATAGATGGGGGTTACTCCATGAATTAACAAGATATTTTTCACGTATTCAAATAAGTTAACATTGTCCAAAACGTACCTTTTGTAAATACTATTAGATAATCCAATTTAGATTTCTTAGATTTGAGTCATTAAACAGGATATGTTGAAATTTTTATAGATAGAGCGAGCTACTACTGTTTAGTAAATGCATAGGCAAATTGTGTATGAATCGGATAGGATGAATTCCATATACTAAATGAGACATTTTTTTGTTTCCTTTTTCTTTTCTATCCCAACACATAATTCTAATTATATGCTAATGCTTGCAAATGTGGAGTGAGCATTGAGCAACTACAGAAAGTATAAGATGTAAAAAAAAAAAAAAGCAGAAAGAATTTGATAGAGAAGCTTACAAATTGTTCTAAAATAAATCTGAAGAGTTTGGTAGTCGCGTGAGTTGCGTGCAATTTTCAAGTTGCACCAAAAAAAATGAAACCAATTGTTCGGTCCAAGTGGTCACCAAACGTGCTGCAGGGTAATTTTAAATTGCGGCGTAGCCTTTTAGTTGCCTTGTAGTTGTAGGACTTCTTGCCAGAATTAAGGATAAAAACCCTCTAATCATTAATTTAATAAGTTTATGGTAACACAACCTCCCCAATAAGCAAAAGCCCATATCATTGCTAACTTTTAGATATTTGTGTTCAGTGGTAGTTTGCCGCTTGGCATTATGCTGCGATTAAACAAGAGTTTGTTTTTCTCTCGTGGCTCATTATGTTTTTGATTTTTGACATCATACTCATCCGAATTGTTGCATTGTAAATAGCAACATCTCTATCCTTCCAACTTTTAATCAACCACACCTGAGACACCACCCCACCCCCACATAAAATAATAATTAACAAAAACAATAAAAATAGGCCAACACTTCATTCATTCATCTCTATATTGAAGAAAGCCAAGGTCAGATTTTGCCTAGATTTCAGATTAAAAATTTCCTGATTTCATTGACAGAAACTAAAAGTAAAAATCATAATAAAGCAAGCCAAAAAAGAAAAGAAAAGAAAAATTAAAAAGGCAAGCGCGCGAAGATTTAAACAATGCGTGCGACTCTCTTTCTTTTTCTCGTTTTGTTTTTGATGTTTGTGATTGGAAATTCAAAAGACAAGTTTCCTACGAAGCGAGGGTAGTAGTAGCTTGTTGTTACATTGAGATTGAGGTGAAAACGAAGCGAGTTCTCGAATGGTTTCGCCAACAAGATCCTTAAACACAAGACGTTCGATGTCCAACACGACATCTCCCATCTCCACCGGCCATTCTCCCCACCCTCGCATCTCATCCGCCATGTCCTTCTTCAACACTCCGCATATCACCTTAAACAAGTCCTCCGACTCCCACGATTCCTCCCTCTCTCGGATCCTCCGAAACTCCGACCAGATCTGCTGCCTCTGTTCGCCGTACGACACCGCCTTCCACGGCGGCAATTGCTGGTTCCGGTTCAGGATCTCCTGAAGAGTGTCGAAAATCAACCGCCTCTGCAGCGTCGAAGCCTTCGAGGTATCTTTCCCCTTTAAACATTGCTGCTTCTCCAGTAACAGAAAAATGTCACTGTCTTCCGGCAAGTAAGTGCAAGCTCGCAGAATCTCCGACACGTAAGCGAAATCACAATCCTCGGACGCTGCCTCCTCGCTGCTGCACAATGCTGCACTCCACATATCATCTTCCGACTCCGCCGCTTGATCTGTAATGTCATTATTAATCATCATTATCATTAACTAACAAAAATTTATAATAAAAGAATTAAAGTAATTAAAAAATGGGAAGATTCTCGGTGGGACGATGAGAGTTCAAGAAGCGAGGTGAGTCAGTCCCACGTGATTGTACGATTAAAAAACAGGCACCGCACCGCACCGCACCGCATCGCATCGCAGTGTAGTGCAGTTTTGAGGTAAGAGTGAATGAGCCCAACTGAGTCATGCCATGTCAACATCCCTGGGATCAAATGATTGGTCCACATTGGTTGGGATTTTAAGAGAACAAACCATCCACTGTTCTCATACTTGTAGTTGCAAACAAAACATGCAGCTTAAAAATAAATAAAACGCCTACAGATTTACTTGCATAACATTAGAGTCTAAGACAATAGATGACGCACCCCAACTTTGGCTATTGCACAGATAATACGTCACCACAAAATTCAATTCCAATTATTACACAGAAGCTAATAAGTTTGGTAAAAAAAAAAACAGTCTCACTCACCTTTGTAATCAATGTAGCGTTTTGTTATCGGGGATGGTGAAGACCAGTCATCCTTGTAAAATGACGAGTCAAGAACCGATACTGGACTCGGTTGCAACTCGTTGGCAGCTGTTATTTCTGCTATGCTGTTGAGAAGCTTATCGCACCTATCCAGCAGATCTTTCCCTTCCTTGTACTCTTCCAACCTGTACCTCTGCACCACCACCATTCCCATAAATAGTAATTAATTAACTCATTAAGAACATATATTACAGAAAATTAAAATTAAATGAGGCACAGTAACAGTTGTTAGTAATAGTAGTATACTACTACCTCTGTATCGGGATATGAACTAGTGCTGAAGCTGTTGTCTGAAATGGTGGACGATTCATCCTCTGCCCCACCCAACAACACCTTCTCCTTACGCTCATTATTTTTTCTCATCATCATCCTGGGCGACCCACTTGGCACTTGCTGACCCGTTGCATTTGCATTCCTTCTGGGACTCACCTTGGGCGAATGAACCGGAGACACAGAAACAGACACCCTCCTCGAATCAACACCCACTCTCCTCTGCGGTTCCTGCTTCCTACGGTTCGGACTCGAACTCTGTGTTCTACCTTGCCCCCTTACATTCCGTTCATTTTGTTCACTCCTCCGAGCCTCGTTGCCAACTCTGGGGCTCCGGCGAGGACTGGACCGGGGAGAATAATCACTCCCGGTCCGATTCACAGATCGAACCGGTTTCATAACCACAATGGGAGATTGGTTTGGTTTGGTGCTGTTATGCAAAAGCCCCTTGAGCTGCAAGGCTTCCAAGATGTGTTTCAGAGTGTGGAGATCCTTGGAAGGCTCGTTTATCCCACGCACCCGCAGCCTCCTCTCAATCTCTCCGTACACCGAAACGGTGTGTTTTGGCTCGGGGAAGAAATCGGCAGAGTCGTAGAAACTCTTCTTTAACCTCTGTTTCGGTGGATCTGCGGCGACTCTGCTGCTAACGAATCGTGAATCGATGACAGCGTTGTTGTTAGTATAATAACTGTTATTATTATTATTATTATTATTATTCTCGTGAACCACATTGGTTGTGACCTGAGCGGTAAAATTGTTGGGGTCGAAGAAACGACACTGCGTTAGGGGCAGAGGCAGATCTCTGGGGACTCTGGACTCGGACGCGGATCTCTGGAGCTTGGCCACGGGCCCAGGCCCGGGCTCGGGCTCCGAATCTGGTAAGGGCTCAAGGCCCATGAGCTTGGCAATGACACTGGTGGAACGACGCTGCTTGTCAGCGTCGTTTTCGGGAGGGATCTCGCCGCGCGGGTGAAGGTGTAGCGTTCCTTTCGCGTCCACGATGGCTCTGCTGTCAAGGGACAGCCTCGGAGCTTCTCTCGCGAACTTCCACGAGGACCGCGTGCCTTCTTTGAATTCGAGAACGGGGAGAGTGGGGACACTCGCCTTGGGCTCTGAACTCACGACCTCTCTGGGCGGCGATGGCGTTGAACGCGTCGGTGAGGCGGCGGGTTTTTCCGGCTCCGGCGAGGCCTGCGAAAGAGAAGAGAAACAGGGTTAGGTTGGGAGTGGGAAAGAGGGGAATGGTGATGTGTGAATGAAGTGTGGGAGGTGTTACCGGAGGGAGGCGTTTGTGGGAGTAGATGCGTTTTCCGGTGAGTATCTGGTGGCGATCGAAGATCTGAAGGAAACCAGCCATGCACCCCATCTGTTTGTGAATGTGTTTCTCCAGGTTCTGGTCGCGTACGATAGCCGTCGTCATTTTTTCTTTTACTCTGTTTTGGGGCTTTGGGTTTGTGTTGAGTGTGAAACTGAAACCTCTTGTTCCATTTTCATTTTTTCACTACTAACTAACTACACAGTCTCATGATATGGGATTGGGATGGTGCATTTATCACACACTCCCTCCCTCCCTCCCGCTTTTTCTGCTCTATGAAACGGGGTCGCCACAATTAAACGCCAACGAACAGGGCCCAAAGGTTATTTTTGTCCTTCCACTTTATCCAAAATGACTACCGTGTCCTCCGGCTTATTTTAACATTCGGACATCGCTCCGCTTCAACCTCGTTAATATTCAACTATTAATCAACTTAATTACAAACAAAATTATAATTTCATTGCTGACGTTAAACAGTGAATTTCTGAACTTCACAAAATAATAATAATAATTTGTGAATAATTTTAAAGTCGGCAATATTTTTTAATATTTTAATGATAAAACTATAGAAAGTTGAATGTAAATATTGTTCTTAAAATGGCTTATGCATTGGATAAAGGCTGTTGATGGCTAGCAATCTGAAATAAATTCCTTTCTACTATTCACATTAATATTAGATCATTAATTGAGATCATTGATTGATTTTCTGTATTATCTCAAATTATTTATGTTGTGAATTAGTTTTCTTATTTTAAAGAAATGTTGTCTATCATTCTTATAATAACAATTTCATCAAACAAAAAAATATTTAATAATTATGTCAAATTTCATTTATATATTTATTCATCTATCTATAAGTTAATTTTTTATGTTCATTAAAATTATATATTTCTCATATTAATATATATTTACATTTATATATATATAAAATTGGAAAATATCTATGTAGTCAATATGTCATTCCAAATTAAAATAATTGAAAAAATATCTCATATGTTTAAGTACATGTTTACCATTAGTCAAAAGAGTAAAAGAAAAATAAATATTTATTGCTTTCAACAAAAAAAATTAAAAATAATGTGTAATATAAAAAAAGTCTCATGAAATCTTAAGACTTTAAATTAAATTATTTAATGTGTATTTTTTTTTAAAAGATCTTATAAAATAATCTCGATTGAATAACAGATGACTTATTTCTATTATTTCAAAATCTTGATTAAATACCTAAAAAAATATTTGAAATTCTAATCTAATAAATTCTCAAAGAATATTATGATAAGATGATATGCTGAATAATTCACTAGGATGAATACGAGGTTTTTTTTTTACTGCACGAATAGAGTTAAATAGTTAGCATGGTATATTTTAAATTCGTCACCGTTGCACATCAATTAAGAATATTAAGATAACTTATTTAAAATTCAGCATTTCCCTTTAAACTTATACTAAGCTATGTTCTTTCTATGTCTAAAAAAAAACGATTATGTTCTTTCTCAATTTTTAAATTAATTTCTTAGAATTATTTTAAATCAATCACCCTCTATAATGACAAATAATTCACCCCATAAGTTTCAAACACTTACTCCGCTTAATAATATCTACAATAATGAAAATTGATATCAAAACTGATCAAATTTATCAATATTATTATTGGATCTAATGAAATCGGCCTTTAGCAATTGTTAATCTCAATTTGATGCAATTTTTGTGCATTTTTTCTTTACACCAAACATAACATTTATACTGAATGAGAGAATGATTATTTTGTTCGTCCTATTAGGTTCTTCTGCATTGATTTTGCAATATACACAGATTTGATTAATTTAATTATAATTCAGTTATGACATGATTTAATACTTTTCAGCTTAATTTAATTAGAGAATTTATAATACATAATTGTTTTAGATGGATTGATTATCATAATTGTGAGGGGCCATTTCAATTCTACATAAATTTAAATATTTTATATGAAATTCATTCCAAAGTTAATATTGCTGAAGTGAATGATTTTGAGAGTCCAATCATATTTAAAAAATATTTTATTTATGATATAAATTTATTATGTTTTACTTGCTTATATAAACAAAATTATGTCATATGCTACCGTAAAAAAAATTAAACAATATTACTTACGATTAAATAACTCATAACTCATATAAGCACTCATATTAAAAATGTTCTTATAATGCCTAAATTAGATTTATGATAAAAATAATTACTTAAATTTTAATGAAGACAGATCAACCAATAAGTTATTTTTATTAGTATTTTTTGGTGTCATCATAATTTTATGAGATAAAATTAATTTCTGTGTGTTATTCAAATACCATTTCTTTCATTCTTAATTACAATATTTTTTTAACTAATTTATATTTTTTAAGAAAATTAATTACATTAAATATTTCAATTATTTATATTATTATTCTAAAATTATTATTTTCTTATTTCTCTATTCATTTAATTATTTTTCAACAATATTTGAAAAAAATAATTAAAAAAGAATATGAAAGAAAAAAGTAATTAATATAAATAGAAGTTAAAAGGTAATACTATAAAAATAACAAATAAATATATTAAAATGATTTTATAATTAGTGATGTACGATATTATAATTTCGTTCATAGTTGAAGTCCATATCAATCAAATAGAGTATTATAAAAATGAAAATAAAAAATTGAACTGAGCATAGTATTGAGGTAATTTGATATTTTGATGCTATGGGTGGAGGTTTGCGGATTTAAACCCTTTTACACTAATAAGGTTAGCACAGAAAACTGCGCGCCCACTTTACACTTAGATAATCGATGCCTTTCCTTTTACTGTGAGGACCTGCAACATAGCCACCGTGGGCAATGCTCTCTGCCTGCGTGTCAGGTGCCAAGTGCCTTGTTTTTTGCGCCTTTTTCAACCAAGCCAAGACTCTCTCTTTCAATTGGAAACCTCATCTCATTTTTTTTTCTTTCTTTTCCCTATGCCCTCAACCACTTTTCACCCATTGGATTCTTCATTCTTCAAATCAAACGCCTATCCTATAATTATGTTACTATGTTTGCTTCTTAATTTCCAACTTTTTTCAAACCGTAATTAGTTTAAGTGAAAAGCTACAAAAGTTTTTGTACAAATCATCAAAAACCTGCATACGTACTCTTATCCCTGCGTTAAAATCATCAACACTGCTCCATTGGCATTGTCTTGTAGTACTACAAGAGAGGTCTCTGTTCAATAACAAAGCCCGAACAATGCAAATGCAAATCCTTCATAGAGTCATTGCAACAGTCCATGATGACTATATTACTGCTGCCTCATAATTTTATGCCCCTGGGAACGTGGAAAATCTGTCCGCCAGGGACTCGGGAAGGGAAAATTAAACAATTTTTGTCTAATAACGTGGCAAGGTAATATAAGCCATTCATTATTTCATTATTCAGTGTTAAGGGATTACGCAAGTGTTATCTCTCTAAAATTATCTAAGTTATGAGAATGGTAGAAGACTATGTTAAAGGGTAACCAACGGAGTAAAATTCGAAAAGATAAAGATTTGTTATGAAAGACATTTGTTCCGATAAAAGTTTGACGTTTTGGATGAGACTATTTCATATGTCTGTCATTTTTTTTTTAGGATTGAATCATTATCCCTTAAATTCTTAAATATTTACAATGTATGACTCTTACAAGTTTTTTGCTTTCCATTTATAATAATTGCATGGCTCATTGGCCTCGCTTCAAATTTGTTTACAATGATCTGCTACTAATTAACGAGTTATTTTTAAACTACAGATACATGATCCGAATCATTCCTTCACCCTAAAGTAAAAAAAAAAAAAAGCCATATCATGATGATAAAAAATAATTTCGAGCCATTTACTCGAATAACAATTTAAGTGTAGAAGTGGGACAACTGGCTACTAAGAATTTGTTGAAATTAGTGTTATAGAGAGAGTATGACAAATGGCAACGCCAATTGGAAAGAAGAATAAAGAAATGCAGCGAGTGCATGTTGAGGTGAAAGTGAGACAAAGGCAAGGGTTCACTCGGTTCCAACATGAAATGGCCATGGCTGTTCAGTTTGTAGGCCATAAATTAACTAATGACCACAATATATAGTGCTCTATTTTGAATCTAACATCATGTTATGGCAACAATATTGTTGATTGTTCTGTTGGGTCGCATATTCTCATCTATCGCACCGCTTCTTGTTTGTTTTTTTACTTTGATATAATTGTTGTTGTAACTTGCAAATCTCTTTTCCAAAGTTCAAGAAAGAAAAGCGGTGAAGCGATCATAGTTTCCCTAACACTAAATTAACCAACAAGCGCATACTTGGAAAACTTCAGAGGAGCCACGCTCCTGGCTCAGCCTTTTTGTTAGGGCACTTATCCTTGCACGTATAAACAGTTTCGAAAAAGTCTGTGCAATTTCAGAATTTCTTCATATTTTATCGGCAAAAAATGCAGACTAGCATTTTGTGATTTCGGATACGTGTAACTAACTCAGTACAATAACTTTTAAAAAGGTATTCCTCGGATGGTTAAATTTTTTAAGAATAAATTATAAATTTCGTACTTGAAGTACTATTTTCTCTCTTATGTAGTTTTTAAAGTAATAAAATTATTTAATTAATTCACAAAATATCAAATATTCGTTATTTTTGTCTTTGAATTAATATATTTTAGTGAAATTTAGAGATTATTTTTTAATACTTAAAGAATTACTGAGTATGATTTCTATGCTTCTGAAATTATTTAAGTAGTTTATCTTACTTTAGAGACCACATAACAAAGATGCAATAGTTTAACAGTAAAATTTAAAAACAATTAAATTAATAGTCAACTAAATTTTTAATGTATATAAACTTATATACTTCATCTATTTTTTCAAAAAAAACAATTTGACTGACTAAGCTAGTAACTAATTCTAAAATGATCTAATTAACATGTTAAAGTTTGAATTATGTTGAACTTAACCTTTAACAATGCATATTTTATTCTTTAATGTCTTGAAAATATATGGAATATCCAATTCATTTATTTTTAAAATTACAAATCCAATGATATTGGTTTGAATATCGGATTTAAGTATGTAAAATCCGAACCAATTCAAACTCATACTATTTTAGATTTTTTTATGCTGTGTAATTTCATAATTCTCATTTTTAATATTATCTATTAGGTTTGGGTATCTAATATTTTTTTGGAAAACCTGCAGGCCATTGGAGAAGAAATAAAAAGAGATACGGGAATAACTATGGACACATATGTGATAGGAGGTGAAAAAGAATATATATGCATTATAATGGGTCACCATGAAGAAAAAGTAGTTAATTGGCGGCCATTAGGAAGGAGATGATGGTATTGTTCTCTTTTAACTACTTTGCCTTAGGTATGGAAATGTTTATCTTCTCTAATACTCCTTCTTAGCAAAAACGAACAAGAGAATAGGACAACATATGATCACAATGGAAGTAATTTTCACACGAGGAAAATGATGATGCCTAGCACACACAAGATCATGTTCAATGCAAGACAAGGGTCACCTAGTGGTGACACACCTAGAGAAGGGCACTTGTCAACTTAATGACCATAAAAAGAAACAACTACAACAATTTATACTGGTTATGAAAGTTAGTTAATATCATTTAATTATATTATTTGCATTTAAAAGATAAACCTTTTCTGGGAGTTATTGAAAAAAACATCAATTAAATAAAGAATATTTAAGGAACAATTTCATCGAATAAACTAAAATTAGTTAAAATTTATTTATATTTAAATAAACACACATGATTTTTTTTATTACTATGTTCGATACTGGAAGGAGTATTAGAGAAATTGAAAGTGAATAACATGATTAAAAGAGTTTTAAAAGAGAGAAAATTACACTAAGAAAGATGTACTCCACCAAATGACAATTAGTTAATGACATGGTTAATAAATGATTATTCTCGTGGAGATAATAACTCTATTTATCATATGCGTACTGTTAGTTCACTTGCCATATTCTCAACCATGCTTATAAATGCCAGGTCAATAATTCCACCAAATTTAATTACAGGCTCTCTAACTCACCCATCTAAAGCATTGAACGAAAGGGATAGCTTTACTCTTCTACAAAACGATATGAGCAACGTTCATTGAAACTGGACACCTCATCATTTCACATAATAGAGATGTTGCTCCCCGAACTCAAGCCATTTTTTTTTTTAAGAAAATAAAAACGAATTAAATTAAACGTGCTTTTATGGAAGCCTAGACCGTGATAGGATGCAGATGTCTAGTTTCAAATCATGGAGACACTGCCTAGGTTTGTTTAACTATATATATATATATATATATATATATATATATATATATATATATATATGCCTTTATTTCCCTTCACCTGTATTATTAAATGTATATCATTTTTGTACACCAAAAAAGTAATTACATTAAAATCTAA
Organism: Glycine max; assembly: GCF_000004515.6. Taxonomy (NCBI): domain Eukaryota; kingdom Viridiplantae; phylum Streptophyta; class Magnoliopsida; order Fabales; family Fabaceae; genus Glycine; species Glycine max. The sequence goes on along the minus strand of NC_038246.2, from coordinate 2,674,206 downwards.
TTAAAATAAAAATTAGCAGTAACAATTCATATAATTAAAGTAACACATATTTAAAGATCGACGGAGGAAATATAAAAAGAATAATTGATCATAAATGTATGGATTCAGATGGTCCGGGACACGCCATTGAATGAAGTTAGGAAACGGGGGAGTGATCCAATTTAAAACTAGTGAATTGGGATGAGTTATTTCACTGTTGTCCTCATCACAATTATGACCTGTGGCCTATTCATAACAATTGATCCAGCTACAACTAGAAAGTGATAGTTCAAGTCCTGAAGCTGTTCCTTAAAATTCAATTTTATTTATGAAAATAATAATAATAATAATTATGTTCTGAACTGAAGAATGGAGACTGATCAATTGAGTAGTCTTGTACCCAAGTTCAAAATTTCGAAGAAAATAAATTCAATAATGCAGGCCTGACTTGCATTCCTAGATCGCCAGCTCAAATTCTATTTAGTGTAAGTAATGAGTTTTCAATTTGTTTGTTATGATTTTAGAGCAGGGATTTAAGTTCACATCTAACTAGCATCCATTTTTGGAGGGTTTCAGCTTCTCCTTAATTAATATCTTGTTGGGGGATTTCCTTAATTAATAATACCTTGTTACCATAGTTCTTAATATCTTGCATCTACCGGCACTAGGAATGGAAGCTATGTCTACTTGAGATGATGTTCAAATTAATTTATACTACATGATGATACATGCTTGCTTCTCCAATCAATAAGATGCTTATGTTATCTAAACAATTGTCAATTTTACTTGCGGGTGTATCGATGCCAATAAAAATTTATTTTATGCAAGGTCAATTAGATAATATGCATGCAATCCACGAAATATCCATAATTAAAAAAAAAGTTCAGAAAAAAAGGTTTAATTATACATCTGATCCTTCTTTTTGTATAATACAAATTAGTTGTTTTATTTCTTACAGGTAGACTTTTCAACTTGTTTTAGTTATTGCATATATACCTTTTAATCTGTTTTAGTTTTTATAATTTTGAATGACCCGAGAATTGAAATGAATTTAAAATTATATTTGTAAAGACTAAAATGAATACATTTTAAGTATAAATACTTTTTTTAAATCTTTAAGTATATATAAATACTAAAACACAAAATTATACATGTATAGAGATTAAATAAATAATTATATTCAGGAAAGAATTTATCTCTCCTAACAAATAATGCAATTTATCTATTCTGCTACAATGAGTGAATCCAAGAGAAATTGCTCAGTGACATTAATTTATGAGGAAAATGGCAACTGGCTATGCAAATAGGATTCTTGTTTGGGAACGGGCAAATTCCGCACACCAATAATATTTGGCAAACCTATATACAAAGCACGAGATACTAAGTCCTCAATTTGAGCACCTATGATCTTGCTTGCTGTCGAAAGGTTGTATTTGAGTTGGTTGAGGAAAACAAAATTAGGTTAGATATGCATATATTCACTCCAGTTTTTATACATATGCAGTATTTATCAATTCAAATTTAGAGATGTTGGTCGTTGTTTGCATAAAAAGGGAATATAAAAAATATTAAAAATTCCGAACCTATGCGTGCCGTGCTAAATGCTAGTAATAATAATAATAACGAGTGGATGATCATATCATATGAATTCCTTTAGAATACTTGATAGAAAATTCGTTCATTATATAAAAAAAAATGTTTATGGTAAAAATTGCATGAGAATGTAAAAAAATCATAAATAATATAATTTTTTATTTTTAATAAAAACAAATTTACTTTAACTTCATGAACTAGTAACCTTAGTGGTTAGCATTTGTAATACAAAGAACGAATTTTGTTTTGTGAAGAATATATTTAAGGAGTTAATTAAACGGTAATCGTCATAGGTCAGTGTAGTGTTTATTTATGTCTTTATAGTTTAAACCTCTTCGTTCGTAGAGGCCATTTTCCACCAAACCCGTACTCGCGTGGTTAGTGGAATAAGCAACCATTGTGCAGATAGATATTAATTCCTTGAAAGGAAGAACAAGATCCTTTATTCAGTTATATACATAAAGAAGATCTTAAAATATTCATTAAGATAACTGAAAGTGGTGTATAATACTTATTATTTATGATAACAAATGCGGTCAAGCTGTCATCCCATGTGGTTTGTCCCATTGGCTCTCTTCTGATTGATCCATGTGACTCTATGTAAGTTCCGCCTATCTTTCACAGCTCAACCCTTATTGGTTACATTTATGGTTCACAGTAACATAACACTAAATTACATATATTTTCGTTTCTGCAAACATGCTTGCATCATCATCTTTCCCTTTTTCTTTTTTTAAAACATGTAAATCTCATCAAAGTTATAAGTTATTAAAATACTACTCATTCTAAAAATAAGGAAAATATTCATATTAGTTTTTGAAAGTACGAGACATTAATAAATTTATTCATGAAAATAAAAAAAATTACTTTTTTTAATGTATAAAAGTTATGATAAATTAATCTTATAGATAATTTAATAATTTAGTATCAAATTATTGATCATTGAAAAATATAATTTATTATTGATTTGATCTTTAAATATTAAAATTTAATAACAAAATGATCTCTGATAAATCTAATGGGAGAATTGATTTGTTGTATTTTTTCTATATCTAGAAATAAAATTTATATTTTTTATTTTTTCAAAAACCAATTTATCACCTGGTTACAATTTCATAGAAAAGATTTACTATTTACCAATCTAAAATATAACTAATGCATGTATGTGCACGTTATGAAAATAAAGGCAGCAATCTCTTTTTCTTCAGTTTTGAAAAGCACATTCATTTCAATTTTCAAGTATTCCCAATAACAGAAACCTGATTCAAAGACCATTTTATCTGACTTGATATAAACACATGCAAAATTGGAGTCACAGACTCAGAGTTACACTGCAACGATACGCGTGAGTCTTTTAACTTAACACATGCAAGTCTGTTTTAGCCAAAGTGATGCCCTGGCGTGGCGGTAAAAAAAAATCTGCTACTGGAGTATTACATTGCTTAGCAGAAAAAGGGCAAAAAAGTAGAAAAATAAAAAGAAGAGCAAGTGAAGGTCCCCATCATCCTCAATTTCCCAATCCTGAAACTCCCATGTTCTATTTCATCGACCCTCTTCTTCGATCCCACTGCACACTTCACAGTTCACATTTCTTAATATCATAACATGGCTTTCCCTGCATTTCACTTTCCTCTTCGTCCAATGCCACTTTTTTTTGGCAACCAAATTGACGTATAATTACTCCCTACTTATTATAAGAAAGATTGTTTCAATTAATTTATTTATTATATTAATTTTGTTAATTGTTTATATTATTATTTCAAAATTATCATTTTATTTTTTTTTCTATTCATTTATTTATTTCTCATTAAAGAGAAAATAATTAAGTATGAGTATGTAAGAAAAAAATAATTAATACATCTAAAAAATTAAAAAAATATCTTATAAAAAAGGATAAATATTTTTTTAAAAAAAGTCTTATAATTAAAGATGAAGGAAGTAACTAAATGTAAGACTGTATTTCCATTATAATTTGTAAATCATGATTTTAGTTAATAAAAAAGTAACTTCTTCTTATCTTGCTTAAGCTTGTTTGATACACAAATTTATTTTGATGAGTAAATTATTGTTTGAGATCCAAAATCATGTTCAAAGACATTTTAACCATTATGGCAGCATTGAGTTGTGCAAAAATGAGAAGAAAGTTTTACAATTTGGTATAGATTCATACTTTTACATTGTACTTTAATTCAAAAAATTTATCTCAATTTCATTTGTTTTCATTTCTTTCCGGTCTCCTAAATGATACCTATTCAACGAAGCTACACATTAGTTCATGCTGCCTATTTTGTGACTTTTTCGAAATTTTTAAAAGAAACAAGTTGTATTTTAAAGGAAGAGAAATAAAAATATCTGTCAAAAGTTAACCTTTTGTATAAACCTTATTTGTGATATGTTGTTAACTAAGTTTCTCACAAAAAATTTGCAACCATTTTTAAGTTGTTGATTGAGAGGATCTTCTTATTCTACCTATTTATTTGGTCAAGCATTTTTGCTTATTATAAATCACTCAATACAGTGATTAGTTATAAGGGGTTATTTGATTTTAGAAATTATTTTCTTTTTTTCTTTTTGTATTTTCACTTTATTTTCTATATTTTTGAAGTTTATATAAGAAAAAATGAAAACAGAAATTAGTAATTTTTTTACTATTTATCCTATAAAATATTAAAAAATAGAGAATTTTTTTAAACTAAATAACCCTTTAATTCCCTAATTTTATATCTCTTATTCCTTCTCCATTATATGAGATTGGGTTAATATAATTTAATTCTTTTTTATTCTATCAATTGAGCTCATTTTAGAAGGACCTATTGTTTCACGAGCTTTATATAAATATGACTCACACTTAAACTATTTTGGTTAAACATATGACATTTTTTTTATATTACAAATATAAATTCCTTCATCAAACAGTTTTATTACGATTAAACAAGTTTTATAATTAGTCAAATTAGATTAGTTTCGAAAAATAATTATTTTAATAATTGATTATAGATATAATATTTTATTATTAAAATTAATCAATTATATGAAATAAGTTTTATATCTGCACGTATCATGTGAAAAGTAATTTTAAGATAATTTATTTCATTTTAACTGTTTAAAAGAATCATTTATTATATAGTAAACTTATGAAAATGGTATACAATTATTCATTATATTTAGTTTTGTAATTAAATTAACTAATAAGGATAAAATGAGAAATCAACTAAAAGTTAAAGTGTTAGTTTTTCATAGTAATTTTTAAAGTTTTGTTTATCATTAAAAAAACATTTTCTTGCGTGCGAGGGATTTAACCATGTCATGAAGCGCCTAAAACCAGCATTTTAATCTTGAGAAATGCTACTGACACCTTTTTTAATATTTTTTTTTTGTTATGATATATTTGTGAATTAGTATTCATTAGATTTATTTATAATTAATTTCTATCAAAAAGAAATCTAACATGCAATCTTTAGTAAAGCTTAAACATAAGATTTTACTTAAAGGATTAAAGTCTAATTTTACTTAAACTAACAACATATTAGATATTTTTAATATATCTTTTATCATCATTTCACGAATTAAAAAATAGAAAAATAAAACCTTTAACTTCACTTATAATTTTATATATATTCACTAAATTTTAGCTAATAAAATAAATAGATTACAATGGCACCCTAACATTTTGTTAAATTACACAAATTCGTCTTTTCTTTTTAACATTTATAGCTACCTCCCTAATAGGGAGACAAGGTGTAATATTTTTTAAATAATTAAAGGGTTTAATAATGTACAAGTAATATTAGTGTAATATTTTTAAATAATTAAAGAGAATTTATATGAAAATAAAAAAAATTGTGCAATCTAACAAAATTTTATAGTGTCAGTATAATTCATTTTAATAAAAAAAAAGACGTTAAAAATGTGTTAATACAGTAGTAGTTTCAATTTTGTTTAAGGAACATGCATTTAAGAGGTAGCGAGTGTGTTTGTTTATTTTATTAATACTACTACTACATGTGTTAATAAATAAGTAATATGATAGTGTATTTGAAGGGAAGGGATATATGTGGTTGAAGCATGGAAATTTATATGGTGTAGACAAGGTCTTTTCTTTGTGGTGATGATATATCATTGTAGAAATAAGGTGATTGGCAGAAAGAAAAAAGAAGAAGTGGATATAGGAATGCCGAATCAATGATGAAGGTGAGATGGGATTCTGATTCCTCTATCTTTTCTAAGACTGCTATTCCCTTCCCACCCACATGGATTCTCTGTTTCTTTTATGTATCTTTATATGCTTCGCCATATATATTTGTTCCTTGTATTCGGGTACAACACCCACTGCACCTTTTGTTTTTTCCCCCTTTCCTATCCAATTCCATTACCCATGTTACTTCATCAAGACTGAGCCACTTTCTCACCCTCTTTTGCAACCAACCTAGAACAACCCTGCCTTTGACCGTGAGGGGTATTATAGGACAATTTCTTTCCTACACTTAAATAGTAATCCACCCAATCCTCAAATCATACATGTATTGTATCATACATAAATTCAATCCCTGCTTAACTATAGATTAATTTGATGCTAAGATATAATTTATTTTAAATTATTTATATCATTTTTAAAGAACTTAAAACAATTTAATTATCAAGAGATATAACTTATATGATTGAAGCTAATTTATATGTCTTTTGATTCCTTTGGAAAAAAAATAGTTTAATTATATTAATTCTACTTCATTGTATGAATTTAATATCCGTTGTGGGGGTTTTCAATTCATGCAATATTATATCTTTCTTTATTATTCAATTTGATGAGGCTTTTTTTAAAAAAATGAACGTGTTTTAAAATGAATTAACAAAGATATATTTATCCTTTATTTTTTCATTGGTTAAGATCATGACATATTTTAAATTATTCCATTTCACTTTACTTACTTTAAAATTATTTAATTTCTGAAAAGTCTTTTATATTCAAATCAAGTACTATTATGTATGTATAAAGTCATATCAGAGAATCCACAACACAACGAGAGTTATTTTGTGTAATAATTAAGGTGAAAGATTATGTAAATCTCTAACCATGTTATAATGTAAGAGTGGAAAAGAAAGTTTTTGTACCCTTGGCATCTAGTGGAGGAAGATTAGTTATTTTTTTCGCGTTGAATTTAATTCTACAATTACCCTACAGATGTTCTGACCGCTATAAGACATATATAGGAATACAAGCACGACCTAATCTAAAACAAGGGTCAAATTTATTTTTATATCACAAAAAGAGAGCAGTCTCCTAACATTCACATGCATTTGCTTTTCTGTTTATTTCTTACCTAAAAACGGGAAATTAAAGATCCCAAGTCCAAAAGAAGATGATGAGTGACGAAAAGAAGAAAAGATGAATCTATAGCACATGATATGCGGGGGGGAACAGTTTTTGTGTCTTCTGCTAGATCTTGTTCTTACATATAATTTTCATAACAGTATGTATGACCATATTACACTTTACCAAGTTAGAAAAATTCGTACAGTAAAGGAAATGATAAAAAAAAAAAAAACATTTAAAAAAGGTTATACTATAGTAAAATCGTGTAACTTGTTTAAATCAATAATGGTTGTGTGTTTTTTAATAACAGAGATAGCTATAAGCGAATGTTATGATTAGTCTAGCTAGTTGGGTAGACCACTGATTCATTCATCAAGAAGAAAAAGAAAATATTGCAGCTAGCACAGAACAGAGGTCAGTCCTATGCTGCGAATGAGGTCATATATATTATAGGGTTTAGGTATAAGATAGTAATGGAATAGAATTTGATTTAATTACTACTACTAGTATATGATATGATATATAATAATCTAAACAAGTCTCTATCTAGTCCAGGACACCTCGACATGTGTTTATTATTATAGATTTCCTTGAACGAAAGGCAACTAGCCAATAACATGAAGGATTTAATACTAGGGGAGAGGGTTGTTATATGTAAATATATGTATGCTTGGCTCGTTGTTCCAAGTAGTTGGTGCATTAAAAATATGTAGATATAGCAACACTCTTAATTTATTAAGCAAATGGGGGAAGACAAAGTGAAAGTGATTGGGGGAAAGGGAAAAGAAAATGATGTATAACGGTCCTTTTTGTGAGTACAATACGTGAGATAAGATTTAGATTATGATGTGTTCGCAAAAAATATGGTTAGTGAGAGGGGGGGATGTCTCCATCATCTTAATTTTGCTTGGGACGCGTACCAATTTGCCAAATGCAGTGCTCTTTCTCATCGATAGTAGCCATTCTCACATGCTTGATGCTACCACACCATTCTCTTTGCTAACTTTGGGGGCACTTCATTGGAGGATTCAAAACATGCCTACATATGCTTCATGCAGACTCCATAGTCCATACTCATACAAAGACTCGTGATTATGGTCAAGGACTCCCCCCACTATAAACATCAATTGAAGTTTTCTATGAATTTTTATTCCTAAATTATTGTGAGTTCAGTAATGCTGACGACGATGATGCAACGGTCTCTTTATGGGCCATGTTTCTTGTACCAAATGGCTTATTAATTCTCATCTGTATTTTGTTGTTATACAATAATAAAATACAAAAGAAATGCAAACAAGCTCTTGTCTAACAAAAATTGGTAAGATTACATCTGCAATTGCCATTTGCAGCCCCTAATGGCCAAGCTTCACCGTTGAAAATATTTGCTAGTGACACATAAGTCAGTGGCATGAGTTACACTAAAAGTATTTTTCGTGATAACATCCTACTCGAACTAGATAAGATTATTACTAATTATCACACTCACACACACACTTGAACTCAAATCACTTATAAAAATACATATTCATAGAAAGTCTAGTTCAATTATTTAAGCATGGTTTGTGAGTATTATGTTCAATTCATGCAAATAATTTAAGCATGGTTTGTGAGTATTGTCTTCAATTCATACAAATAAAAAATACATATTCATTCTAAAAAGTGTTGCTTGAAAGAAAATATCATTAGCTGACAGGGCCTTAAGAGTGTGTTTAGATAGAGGAATTTAAAATTTTGAAAAATTTTAAATTCTAAAAATTTCAAATACTTCAATTGAAATTCTTTTATTTTTAAAATTTTGTGTTTGGATAAAAAAGTTAAAATCATGAGGGTGAAAAAAAATGAATGAAAAAAAGAAAAAATATGATTTGTGTGTTAGTTATACGTGTTCCTCTACGTTCAGATTCGATCGATGTTCCACAATCTCATACAGTGTTTCTTGAAGAAGACTGTAAGAAGAGAATCTTAATTTCTCACCTTTTAGAAGGAAATTAAAATTCCAGATTTTTAGTTGTTTAAAATTCTGTTTTAAAATTTCAAAATTTTAAATTCTTCACAAAAAAACATCCAAACAATGAATTCTAGATTACAGAAATTCAAATTCTCTAATAAATTACTTTCCTCAGTTAAAATTCTCTATCCAAACATACTCTAAGAGTTAAATTAATAGTGATTTTAAAACAAGATAGAGACGAGAGTCCAACTAATCCTTGTAGAAAATGGAGTAAAAGGTTTGGATTTATATGGGGAATTTGAATGCTAATTAGTTGGCGGGCATGCCGGCCACTACAACTTTATTTATTTGTCTCAGTCTTTCATGCAGGCGAGGCGAGGCGCACTATAGATAATTGATCAGAATCGAGAATAAGAACGCAATACTTGTTTTTGTTTAGCTCCAATCCAAGGACAAGCGAGTGATGATGCCGCCAGAAAACATTGACTTCTGTTCTTTCTCTTTGCAGACTATGCACCCTACAATTATTGCTCAATTAGCTTGCCCTTTTGTTCACAAATATCACATTTCTATTTGCTTCTAGATACAGCCTAAATGCTGAATTTTAGCATGTTAAATGCAGCAGATTAACCACTTGAAGAAACTGCGACTTAATTTTGATTTAGGACCACTGCTGTCCAAACATGTATACACATAATTTGAATTGAGGCAAGCGGGACTTATTTTGAGTAGTAAAATTCTTTTGATTTTTCAACCCAATTGTATTTTATGGACTCTGACCTTGAAACTTCTGATTAACTTGAAATCGTTCTTTGTCACTTCATGTATGCACTTTGTGGTATGGTAGCAAGAACTAATAGGCCACACATCAAACTTAATATAGTGCCAAGATGGGCCTCCTAGAGCTATTGATGGGCATCCTGAATTTGTCACTTTACAAGTATATAGTCTTTGAGAGTGAGAAGGAAGGAAACCACCTTAATTATGGTCACACATAAGTAAAGGAATTTGTTGAAGTCCCACATTATGGTGGGTAGCCGTGGACAAAAGAAAAATACGTTGAAGTCTCATATTAACTAAAAATAATGTCAATATAAAATATATAAGTGAAAAAAAAACTCACTTAATAAACTCATTTTGTAGGATTAAGTTAGATTCATAATCCATTTTCTAACATGCTATTAGAGCCTATAACCCATTTAATAGACTCGATGTTCTAATAAACATTTGTGAAGGGGGAATGTTAATTGATTTTAAGCTAAAATCTTACAATTTTCAACTAACTGAATATGTTTCACTAAATTTATGACGTTGTCAATTAATCCTATACATAAACTCATAATTGGAAAAGACAAAACAACAATAGTTTAGGCTAATAAAGTTTACTAGTATTTAATAAGAAATAGAGGATGAGAGATTTTGGAACCATCACATGCACAAACTTTCCCCAAACATGTACACTTCTCCAGCAGCAGACAATAAAGTGAAATGAATCCCTTTCTAGATTACTTTGCGAGCAAAATCATATTGCTGATTTTAGACAACACAAGTATGCAACAATTTAAAAATGGAGAACAGACAATGTCTTTTTTCTATCTAACAAAATTATGTGTCCACTGTTAAGCACTATTACTCGCACTATAATTGACTATATGTGTCCAATTTAGTTGCTACTATTTGTCTTAGAACCCATGTCCATCACATGATGTCACCATGCCTCAACTTCTTGCTGCTGCAACATTCACATCGCCTCTATTGCCCGATCACATGATGTGGATGTGTATGTCAGTATCTGCCGTTGGCATGATAACAATAAAGTGTATCCCAAGGTTGCACACAGACAATTTTTACTTAGACCAAGGCCCTCTTTAGTTAAAAAGGCTGATAAGTAGTAGGTCACTAGGCCCATTCAATTTGTTTACTTGTTTTCATTTACCTTTCTTAATTGTATTTACTGTCTACTATACGTGAGCAATAAACCAGGTTTCAGCTGAAACAAGAGGTGGACATTCATAATTATTATGCAATAGAACAGCTACAACTACAAGTGTTTGTGTTGTGCATGAAAGGAATTAAAAGGTTAAATACAATAGCAGCTGACAGCAATTTTGTGGAAGGGCAAAATAAGAGAGGGACAAGGGCACGCAAAAAGTAATGGCTTGTTAAATAAAACACCAAAACTTAAAAAGGCTTAGAAGTAACATGATTACAAAATCTTATCATAACATTTAATTGTGAAATGACTCAAACAAGGGATTATGAGCTTTCTTTGCTCTCCCAACCCCAAGAGGTCTCTGCCCAAAAAATCTCGTTATCATTCAGGACTAGTTGATGACTCGTCAAACCATTGCATTGTAAAGGCCTTTCCAAAAGCCACACCACCTTCAAGGCTGAATGATGCTAAAATGTCTCTAACGTCTCGTGCACACATGAAAGTCCACCAAGGTCAGGTGCATTAACAGTTGGATTGGGATTACAAGCACAAATAATGATACTTCTCAGTTGAATGCAGTATATGAATGTGATTACACATAAACAGTATTCGGAACAGAATCTAATGTAATAAAAGCAAGGATCCATTATAGAATTAGTGTGCGTGGTATAACATGTCATCAAACATTTTCTTCAGCTCCAGAGTCACTTTAATGCAGTTATATGTGGCATCCTATTTGCAACGCAAGGCAATTGACACAGCTTCAAATCAAAGTATCCAACATCTACATGCCTGTGGATCTTGAGGCCCTTCAAACCATCTATCCCATAAGAGATTTACGGGTCCATGGACTCTGTTAGTAGAGAAAACTGATGAGTACTCACTTCACTTACAAGTTACAAGTCTACAAGCAAAATGAAATTCAAAGTAAAAGATGTAGGTAATAGCCACTTACTCTGGGAGTAATGGATCAGGCCTAGTGTCTATGTTTTGTAGCAATCTGCACTACGTCAAGTGAAATTGTTTAGACCTCATAGCATATTGTAGAAAACGACTAATAAGATAAACTTTTTGGCAAAGCTACGAAAAAATCATGCAGGGTTTATTCAGCCCCCAAGTTGACAAAAAGGTCCAACAGAGAAATACCAATATACATCTTGCTGAATGGGCAAATCAAACAAATCTGTTTCAGATTTATAAAATTTAAAATCTCCCATGAGCTATTTGTCAGGATACTCTCATTTCTTCTTTCACAGAAGACAAACAACTAATGAAACAATACTTACTCTGTGCATATGGTCGACACATTTTCTGTTTTCTCAAGCTCTTCCAATTCTTCCTGGAAAGAGAGTGAATACAAATGAAATGACAAATGCAGGAAATACAGCAAGGGAGATAATTGATTTTCCAAAGCAGCTAAACTATTGGCTTACACTAAAAGAAAAAACTCAGCTTTGTAAAATGGCCTAGCATTGATTCAAGCAATTAGAAAAACAAAGCAATATAACCCTTTTTCTTAAACATTCATGTAACCGTAACACGCATATGACAAGAACAAATTTGTTGGAACCAAGGACTTGCTTTGTGTAAGAAAAGATTTGTTTTCACAAATAATTACAAACTTCTACATTATTTCAACTTTGTTTCCCGTCTTCAAAAATTTTCATGGGAAACAGTAAAAAGCTTTTCTTATTTTTTTGTACAAACATTTGAAAATAGGAAACAGTAAAAATAAAGTGGTATTCCTTTGGTAATTATTTGTGAAATTAAAAATGAAAAAAAAATTGTTAAACCAAGCAGACCCTAAATGACTAAATTTTAAGCATTTTCGCTAGGATGTGATAGGAACAATATGGAATTAAGAGAAAAGATTGTGGAGCATAGATAAAGGGAAGAGATTGGGATTACAAAGAATCAATTGAGTTTTATGTAAAGAAAGAGACTCACGTATGGTTTTTATTAACCTGAAAAAGGTATATGATGGAGTGCCAAGAGAAGTATTGTGAAAGGCTATGAAAAAGAAGGGTGTTCTTGTGCCTTATATCCAGACTATACAAAACATGTACAATGAGATAACTACTAGTGCGAAAACTCAGAGAAGAGACTAAGGACTTTTCTACAAGGGTAGCCTTTTGTCCTTATTTAATTAAATATGGGATGTGTTTACCAGAGACACAGCAAAAGATTATCCTCGAATACATGCTACTTGCGGATGATATAGTTCAAATTTTAAAATCAAAATATGTTAACTCTAAACTTAAGCTTTGGAGACATACTTAGGAATAAAAGGATTTTCGCTTTAGTGGGAGTAAGATGGGTATAGCATTGCAATTTTACCAAGAAACAAAAGGAAAATGCTTTGAAGGTAAAAATAGGAGATGCCACACAACAAGTTTCTAAGTAAAAAAAAATGTGGAAATTAATGAAGATGTCACACACAAGATGCAAGTTAGGTGGTTACAATGAAAAAGCATTGGGGGTTATTTGTAATAGAAATTTGCAAAGTACTAACCAAGCTCAAATGGGAGTTTTATTGTACTATTATACAACCAACTATACTATATAGTAGTGACTGTTGGGCTTCAAAGGGATAACACAAGAAAAAAGTGAGAGTAATAGAAATGAGAACACTAAGATAGATGAATGACCACACAAGAAAAGCCAAGATACAAAATAATTGTATACAAGGAAATATTAGTGTGACAACTATTGAGGAATGGATGATAGAAAATTGATTAATTTGATTTAGACATGTGCAAAAAAGGCCATTAGAAGCTCCAGTGGGGAGAGTAAATTGCATGGTTTTCTAGCCCTGTGAAAAAGGATTCAAGAAAGACAACAATCAAGATACAACCGTTTTCATGTATCGCTGCATGAGTGGAGGATGGAGCCCATTATTGGTCTACAGCAGGCTGCCAATAGATGAAATTTTTCTCAAGCTTTCTTCTTCTTTTGGTATATAGACAGCTTTATGCTGGTTTGGGTTTTGGGATTACCATGTTTGATGTTCAGCTTTCTGTTTCTTTAGTCAGGGAAGGGATATTTGTTGAATACAGTTTGCATTATTTTTGGGAAGGCTGTTTGTCATAGGTATCATAGGAAGGGATTGTTTATTTTGTGAAGCTTAAAGAGGCGTTGCTATAGTCTGAGGTTGGTTTGTGGTGTCTTATTTTTTGATATAACTGCTGCAAGGCAGGTACCGATATCACTCCTTGTGTCTCAGTCCAGACCTGGTGTTATACTTATTATATGTACATTCTTTGCCTTGCAAAAAAAACAAAAAAAAATGTCCTATCCCACTAAGTGAAGTTTTAGCAACATGGATCACACAAAACCAATCGGCTTGATTAAAGACCAAATCTTCAAAGATATTTACCATGAAATATCTCTTAACAACTTCCTCCAAATAATGTCCTTGCTCTCTTTCCCCTCCTCCTCTTTAGAAGACTAAAAACCATGCAATCTACTCTCATCACTGGTGCTTCCAGTGGCCTTCTTTGTAAGTGAATAATATTCCTGAGAATTTGGTTTTTTACCAAGTTCAATGGCTGTCGTGTGATCCTTATAGTCAACCTCACTTGATGGGATAAGGCTATTGTTATTGTTCTTGTTTGCTAGGAAGTCATAAAGTCTAACACATGAAAAATAATTCTTCCTCCAATATAAGTTATTCCATTTCATTTTTTTCTCATCTTAAAATTTTGAAGGTAACAAAAAGAAGGAAGCAGAGATTTCAATTAACTGCTCAGATTTCTCACAAGAAAAAAAAAGTTCATATGGCTCTAGATATTTTTGAACTTTCAAGAAACATCTAGGAATGAACTGTCCATTTCATATCTATCAGAAGATAAATGCATTATGCATCAAAATTGGGTTCTACTCAAATTAGAAGCATATGCTGTTTTGTCAATATGCAATGGAATTAGGGGTCTGTGGACAATTGAAGATAATCTCATATAGGGCAACAAATTTTTGTGACATCAAAGTATGCAATATACCAAGTAAAAAAATACACACCTTAGGAATAAGGAACAACATATAAAATCTCTGGAACTGGTTGATTTGTGAAACTAATTTCATAATGTCTATTCCGTATTCTTTCCCTTGTAAATAACAAATGTATTGTTATTTATGAGCAGTTTAACAAAGGAAATGGATTGCTGCCATTCACAGAGGATGCAAATTTCTCTCTCAAATTGTTTTGTCAATTTGCAATGCAATTAGTGGTCTGCATACCATGGACAATTTAAGATACTTTCAAATAGGGCAACAAATTTTTGTAGAATCAAAATATGCTGTACACTAAGTAGAAAAATACACCTTAGTAATAAGAAACAGCATATAAAAGCTCTGGAACTGGTTGATTTGTGAAACTAATTTAATAACATCTATACCCGTACTCTTTCCCAAGTAAATAATAAATGTATTATTGTTACTTAAGAAAAGTTTAACAGAGGAACTCGATAGCTGTCATTACAGAGGATCCAAATTTCTCTCTCTCAACATCAAAAAATTAATGAAAATGGCTATTACACTAGAATAACCAAGAGAGGAGCATCAAATATTGATAGTCCTTTACAAAGATATATCAAACATGAAATTGAACAGAAAAACCAACAGGGGAATTCCTTATACGTGCTTAAAAAATATCTAAACACGAAAACTTCTAAAGGAATGGTCTTATTTAGTCCACATATGACTTAAAATTTCAAAACCAACAAACTAGGGAGGGAATTGTGACTAATTGGCTATGAAGCACGAACGCCTCTATTGTTTAAAGAAACACATTTCAAACACCAACACACCCTGATTTTTTGTTGGCTTGGACACTTACGGGGATAACTTTACACAACTCAAACACTTGAAAAACTATAGAAGGCAGGTTTAAAAGGATGAAGACAACATCTATTTAAATATTATGCTATATGTTACTCATTTCATTAGAATGTCTCTTTTTTTGTGTGTATGCGGTGTTCCCGTGTCCTATATTTTAGACATTAGCCACTCATCTATATTCTTATTATTCTAGGGCCCTAAGAGAAAAATTTAAAGCATGCATGCATATCACTGAGAAGTAATCACTTATAACTTGGCTGTTCGATTCAATTTTCCACCAGTAAACCCGTGTTATCACTTATCACAGTATAAATGGTAAGGACGTGTGAATTTATTAGACAAATTACGGTTCTAA